>NC_137454.1:17253853-17356980 GCF_964235325.1 Thermobia domestica | reverse complement strand
GTGGTAGTAGTAGTAGTAATAGTAGTGGTAGTAGTAGTGGTAGTAGTAGTAGTAGTGGTAGTAGTAGTAGTAATAGTAGTGGTAGTAGTAGTGGTAGTAGTAATAGTAGTGGTAGTAGTAGTGGTAGTAGTAGTAGTAATAGTAGTGGTAGTACTAGTGGTAGTAGTAGTAGTAGTAATAGTAGTAATAGTAGTGGTAGTAGTAGTGGTAGTAGTAGTAATAGTAGTGGTAGTAGTAGTGGTAGTAGTAGTAATAATAGTAGTGGTAGTACTAGTGGTAGTAGTAGTAGTAGTAATAGTAGTAGTAATAGTAGTGGTAGTAGTAACAGTAGTGGTAATTGTAGTAGTAGTAGTAGTGCTAGTAGTAGTAGTAATAGTAGTGGTAGTAGTAGTGGTAGTAGTAGTAATAGTAGTGGTAGTGGTAGTACTAGTAGTAGTAGTAATAGTAGTAGTAATAGTAGTGGTAGTAGTAGTGGTAGTAGTAGTAATAGTAGTGGTAGTACTAGTGGTAGTAGTAATAGTAGTGGTAGTAGTAGTGGTAGTAGTAGTAGTAATAGTAGTGGTGGTAGTAGTAGTAGTAGTAGTAATAGTAGTGGTAGTAGTAGTAATAGTAGTAGTAATAGTAGTGGTAGTAGTAACAGTAGTGGTAATGGTAGTAGTAGTAGTAGTAGTAATAGTAGTGGTAGTAGCAGTAGCAGTAATAGTAGTGGTAGTAGTAGTAGTAGTAGTAATAGTAGTGGTAGTACTAGTAGTAGTAGTAGTAGTAGTAATAGTAGTGGTAGTAGTAGTAGTAGTAGTAATAGTAGTGGTAGTACTAGTAGTAGTAGTAGTAACAGTAGTGGTAGTACTAGTAGTAGTAGTTGTAATGGTAGTAGTAGTAGTAATAGTAGTGGTAGTAGTAGTAGTAATAGTAGTGGTAGTAGTAGTGGTAGTAGTAATAGTAGTGGTAGTAGTAGTGGTAGTAGTAGTAGTAATAGTAGTGGTAGTAGTAGTAGTAATAGTAGTGGTAGTACTAGTGGTAGTAGTAGTAGTAGTAATAGTAGTAGTAGTAGTAATAGTAGTGGTAGTAATAGTGGTAGTAGTAGTAATAGTAGTGGTAGTAGTAGTGGTAGTAGTAGTGGTAGTAGTAGTAATAATAGTAGTGGTAGTACTAGTGGTAGTAGTAGTAGTAGTAATAGTAGTAGTAATAGTAGTGGTAGTAGTAGTGGTAGTAGTAGTAATAATAGTAGTGGTAGTACTAGTGGTAGTAGTAGTAGTAGTAATAGTAGTAGTAATAGTAGTGGTAGTAGTAGTAATAGTAGTGGTAGTAGTAGTGGTAGTAGTAGTAGTAATAATAGTGATAGTAGTAGTGGTAGTAGTGGTAGTAGTAGTGGTAGTAGTAGTAGTAGTAATAGTAGTGGTAGTAGTAGTAGTAGTGGTAATGGTAGTAGTAGTAGTAGTAATAGTGGTAGTAGTAGTAGTAGTAATAATAGTAGTGGTAGTAGTAGTAGTAATAGTAGTGGTAGTAGTAGTGGTAGTAGTAGTAGTAGTAATAGTAGTGGTAGTACTAGTAGTAGTAGTGGTAATGGTAGTAGTAGTAGTAATAGTAGTGGTAGTAGTAGTAGTAATAGTAGTGGTAGTACTAGTAGTAGTAGTGGTAATGGTAGTAGTAGTAGTAGTAGTAGTAATAGTAGTGGTAGTACTAGTGGTAGTAGTAGTAGTAGTAATAGTAGTAGTAGTAGTAATAGTAGTGGTAGTAATAGTGGTAGTAGTAGTAATAGTAGTGGTAGTAGTAGTGGTAGTAGTAGTAATAATAGTAGTGGTAGTACTAGTGGTAGTAGTAGTAGTAGTAGTAATAGTAGTAGTAATAGTAGTGGTAGTAGTAGTGGTAGTAGTAGTAATAATAGTAGTAGTAGTAATAGTAGTGGTAGTAGTAGTAATAATAGTAGTGGTAGTACTAGTGGTAGTAGTAGTAATAATAGTAGTGGTAGTACTAGTGGTAGTAGTAGTAGTAGTAATAGTAGTAGTAATAGTAGTGGTAGTAGTAACAGTAGTGGTAATTGTAGTAGTAGTAGTAGTGCTAGTAGTAGTAGTAATAGTAGTGGTAGTAGTAGTGGTAGTAGTAGTAATAGTAGTGGTAGTAGTAACAGTAGTGGTAATGGTAGTAGTAGTAGTAGTAATAGTAGTGGTAGTAGTAGTAGTAGCAATAATAGTAGTGGTAGTAGTAGTAGTAGTAGTAATAGTAGTGGTAGTACTAGTAGTAGTAGTAGTAGTAGTGGTAGTAGTAGTAGTAGTAATAATAGTAGTGGTAGTACTAGTAGTAGTAGTAGTAACAGTAGTGGTTGTACTAGTAGTAGTAGTGGTAATGGTAGTAGTAGTAGTAATAGTAGTGGTAGTAGTAGTAGTAATAGTAGTGGTGGTAGTAGTAGTGGTAGTAGTAATAGTAGTGGTAGTAGTAGTGGTAGTAGTAGTAGTAATAGTAGTGGTAGTACTAGTGGTAATAGTAGTAGTAGTAATAGTAGTAGTAGTAGTAATAGTAGTGGTAGTAGTAGTGGTAGTAGTAGTAGTAATAGTAGTGGTAGTAGTAGTGGTAGTAGTAGTAATAATAGTAGTGGTAGTACTAGTGGTAGTAGTAGTAGTAGTAATAGTAGTAGTAGTAGTAATAGTAGTGGTAGTAGTAGTGGTAGTAGTAGTAATAATAGTAGTGGTAGTACTAGTGGTAGTAGTAGTAGTAGTAATAGTAGTAGTAATAGTAGTGGTAGTAGTAACAGTAGTGGTAATTGTAGTAGTAGTAGTAGTGCTAGTAGTAGTAGTAATAGTAGTGGTAGTAGTAGTGGTAGTAGTAGTAGTAGTAATAGTAGTGGTAGTACTAGTGGTAGTACTAGTAGTAATAGTAGTGGTAGTAGTAGTGGTAGTAGTAGTAGTGGTAGTAGTAGTAGTAGTAATAGTAGTGGTAGTAGTAGTAGTAATAGTAGTAGTAGTAATAGTAGTAGTAGTAATAGTAGTAGTAGTAATAGTAGTGGTAGTAGTAGTGGTAGTAGTAGTAGTAATAATAGTGATAGTAGTAGTGGTAGTAGTGGTAGTAGTAGTGGTAGTAGTAGTAGTAGTAATAGTAGTGGTAGTAGTAGTAGTAGTGGTAATGGTAGTAGTAGTAGTAGTAGTAGTAATAGTGGTAGTAGTAGTAGTAGTAATAATAGTAGTGGTAGTAGTAGTAGTAATAGTGGTGGTAGTAGTAGTGGTAGTAGTAGTAGTAGTAATAGTAGTGGTAGTAGTAACAGTAGTGGTAATGGTAGTAGTAGTAGTAGTAGTAGTAATAGTAGTGGTAGTAGTAGTAGTAATAGTAGTGGTAGTAGTAGTGGTAGTGGTAGTAGTAGTGCTAGTAGTAGTAGTAATAGTAGTGGTAGTACTAGTAGTAGTAGTAATAGTAGAGGTAGTACTAGTAGTAGTAGTGGTAATGGTAGTAGTAGTAATAGTAGTGGTAGTAGTAGTAGTAGTAGTAGTAATAGTAGTGGTAGTAGTAACAGTAGTGGTAATGGTAGTAGTAGTAGTAGTGCTAGTAGTAGTAGTAATAGTAGTTGTAGTAGTAGTAGTAATAGTAGTGGTAGTACTAGTGGTAGTACTAGTAGTAATAGTAGTAGTAATAGTAGTTGTAGTAGTAACAGTAGTGGTAATGGAAGTAGTAGTAGTAACAGTAGTGGTAATGGTAGTAGTAGTAGTAGTAATAGTAGTGGTAGTAGTAGTGGTAGTAGTAGTAGTAGTAGTAATAGTAGTGGTAGTAGTAGTGCTTGTAGTAGTGCTAGTGGTAGTAGTAATAGTAGTGGTAGTAGTAGTGCTAGTAGTAGTAGTAATAGTAGTAATGAACAATCCAAATCTTCCCGAGTTAACGGATTCTATTTTACATAAGTTTTTGTGACGTAAAATAAATGTGACTTGCGCGAAAACTATATTTATACGTTACAAGAGCAGTAACAAACTCATTCTTGTCTGACTAGAGAAACCTAGTAGGAACATGTTCACTCACATAGAAGTCATATTGTTCAACGGATCAGCACCAAATTTTAAAGTGAAGGTTCTCTAGAAGAGTTTCTCGAATTTTCTTCCTACCCCCAAAATAAGGGACGTTCGCTGAAAGGTAATTTTTTTTTTTAAAAAAATGCAATATTCTCGCAAACATCTATAGCTATTTTCTTTATATTTTGTATACAAATATTATATTAAAAATTCTATAGTAGAATATGATATGCCATTTTTGGTGAAAATCTAGGAACGGTAGTTTATTCATGGCGGTGAGTACTCTTCGGAAGATTTTCTCAAAACAGATTCAGATGATTTTGTTTGTCTTTCATAGATATTACTTAACAACGTATTCCATTAATAATAATCTGACAATGTATAACTTACTTGTTCTGAAGATAGCTATACGAGGCGTAGTAATTTTGCTCGAAACAACTAAATAATAGCACGAATTCAGTGCTTTAAGTCGACATTTAATTTCTTCATAAATATGCTTTTAGTTTGTTGATATTGATCCTGGATCTTTGAAAGTACAGGATATCACAAAAGTATGGATATACCGCTGCATTGATCAAGTATAACATTCTATTTTATGAGTTTATTTGCTTCGGTTCTTCCAAGCTTAACATATAAGTAAAAATACATTAGGAACAAATTATAAAGAAACTAAGTCTACCTGATGGATAACAATAATAAATGATATAAAAACTAAAAAGCAATGAACTGATCAGTACGGCACTGTATACCTACTTTTGGGCCACCCTGTATAACAGTTATTAGACAACACGTTCCAATCAATATAGATTAATCTTAAAGAGGAGAATTTGTTCCGTGCGTCAATTAATTTTTTGTTAATTTGTACATCGCTCTCCCTTCCTGTCTGCTTCTTTGATGATTATAAGTGATATTGGCTAACTGTTAGAAACATGTATGTCGCTGTTAGGATTATGTATGCCACTGTTAAAAGAACAAAAGCCATAGAAATAATCTTCTAGTTAACAGCGTGCTTTTTAAACATAAGATCTACGTAGTGGTACAAAATGAACAGTCTATTCCAGTGCAATGAAAGTTACCGATTGTAAAACAAACGATGTATCCTTGTATCACCACAAAATGTAGCTTTTAACGATTTTCTCGAAAACTACGCATTGGAATATGCCTTAATACGTCATTTTGTTTAGAGTGATGTCTATTCCTTAATATAAGCTTCACCTTTTCACTCATTTGTAAAGCAACCGTGCCCTTTGAAGAAAACGAGAAGGAACCTGTGAAACTTCATCCTCATATCAGTGAATTCCGTATAATTGAGGCACATTGCCCTTCCGGTGTGTTCAAATATCTTTCAAATGCCATTTTATGTTGAAACTGTACGCGTTGTTTAAAGCTGAGTATCCTAACATTACCGTTAGTTGCCATTTTCATCAGTAATACTTCACAGATTAAATTTAACCTGAGGTTTGGAAGACCATAGACAGATTGCTTTTGCGAAGAACAACATACCAAAATCCAACGTAAATCGTTGTAAGAATAGCAAGAAAGCAAAAGTATTAAAATTCAAATGAACAATGAATAAATCAAGGAAAGGTTCCAAAATATTTATAAGCGATTGAATTTCAGTTTTTAAGTCCACGTAAATCGTTAAACACGTTAAACTCCTTGTTTTTTTTTGTTTTTGTTTTTTGTAGAGGAAGCTGGAGTGGAAATCGGGGATTGCTTGCCGCTTCAGCAATGTGATTATACACTAGCCAACAGTGAAAATGTAACTGGAATGAAAGAGATGTTTGTTAACTATATCGACCATGCTGATAACGAAAACGACAATGAAAAACTCGAATTAGCTCTCGTTTCCAAGTTAAAGGAAGGGGTGCATTTTATATTTTATATTTAAGTATTATATTTTATTAGCATTCACTGTCAATCCCTTCCCATTAGGCTTCGAAACCTCGATGATGGTAGATAGGCTGACTAAGTTTCCTACAGGCAACAATAGCTATGTGTATTTTGTTGCTATTTTTAGCCCGGGCTCAGCAACTAGGGAAGGGGAAGAAGAACGGAGGAGCGGAGAAAAGGTATTACTGAAGTGTAGTTACTGTGTGTGGTCACTAATCGCTGTGATTCATTATGCCTCGCAAATGTGTAAACAGTGCTGACAATTTTTGCTACAGAGCAGACAGGCTACATTGAGGTCGTAAGGGAGACTAATAACGCCATACAGGGTGTGATTGAAAAGTACCGGAACTTTCCCGCCGCGCGGCTCCCTGGCGTTCGAAAAATGTGAGGGGTGGGGGAAAATGTGCGCGGGACCTTCCTCTTTCAAGCGGAACTTGGCCCAGTGCGCTGCGAGCAGCGGTTGACAAAGCATCGCTGTCCGCGCGAACGTCGTTTTGGTCGTCGGTCACGTTTTTTGAGCGCCGAAAATGGAGTCAAAGATTGACCAACGCTACGCCATCAAGTTTTGTGTCAAACTAAAAAAGACGTTCACCGAGACCCAGGACCTGCTCAAGGAAGCCTTTGGGGAAGATGTGATGTCCTGTACTCGGATCTTTAAGTGGCACAAGGCCTTCAGAGAAGGCCGGGAGGACGCCGATGACGAACCACGCTCTGGGAGGCCGTCGACGTCGAAAACCGATGAAAACGTCGACCGAGTTCGCGAATACCTGAACCTGGACCGTCGGACAACCCTCCGGGAGATCAGCGAAGAACTTAATTTGACATACTATGCAGTGCAAAAAATTGTGACTGAAGAATTGAACATGCGGAAGGTGTGCGCCAAACTGGTACCCAAGGTATTGACCGAGGAGCAAAAAGAACTGCGAGTGAAAATGAGTCGTGAAGTGCTGGATTGTGTGGAAGCCGACGAAGAGTTATTAGACAGTGTGATCAGTGGTGATGAAACATGGTGCTACGAGTACGACCCCTCGGTGAACGTCTTTTGGCGTAGCGTTGGTCAATCTTTGACTCCATTTTCGGCGCTCAAAAAACGTGACCGACGACCAAAACGACGTTCGCGCGGACAGCGATGCTTTCTCAACCGCTGCTCGCAGCGCACTGGGCCAAGTTCCGCTTGAAAGAGGAATGTCCCGCGCACATTTCCCCCAACCCGTCACATTTTTTGAACGCCAGGGAGCCGCGCGGCGGGAAAAGTTCCGGTACTTTTCAATCACACCCTGTATATTAGGAACGCGTACAGACCGTACTTTGGCTGTGAAATCAGGGACCACGACAAGCTCTGGGCACCTCAGGTATGTTGCAACTTTGTGTCTCGAGTCTTCATTCGTGGTTGAATCGTAAAGGATCTTCTATGGGCTTTGCTATTCCCATGATTTGGCGAGAATCACCAAACCATGTGAATGATTGTTACTTTTGTATGACAACTCTATTTACATGGTATTTCCAAGAAGACAAATCTTTCTTCATATATGCTAACATACCGTCGGCCATGCGACCAGTGCCCCACGCAGACGGACTGCCTGTTCCTGTCCCATCTGCCTTTGTTTAAAGGTCAATAAACTTTCTAGGAAATAAGAGGGCAGGAAACTGTAACGATCTGGTGGCCAATCTTCTGCACTGCTGCGGTAGACTGGTAGACATTTCTTATATTCCCAAAAGGACTTCTTTACTAACGACTATGGTGCTGTAAACGAAGAGCACGAGGAGCTCTTCCACCAGCAAATTTCGGACGTGGAAATGACATACCAGGGAAAGTGGAGTGCATCAATGTTAGCCAATTACTGTTGGACACCAATCAGAGAATTACCAGCAGAAAACTACAAACGCCAGGCAAAGCGGTTGCGCTTTCAGTGATCTTTCTCCGAGGGATAATAACAAAGAAAATACACGCATATGCTTATATAGGCAATAACGTAAAGTTATCGTAACTTCGAAACGAGAGCTAATCTTGCATTTTGATTGACATTTTCGTTATCAGCATACCTAAAAACATAAAGATTAGCTGCTTTCATGCCAGTTACAGAAAAAAAGTGAAATTTTGTTGGCTAGTGTTATTTATTTATTTATTTATTTTTTAAAATACTAGCATCGCCTTTTCGTTCACCAATTGTCATTCCAGGAACAGTAGTAAATTTTATCTTCTAAGAAAACAGACGCTTTACATCTTCAAACCAGATATACAGATGGTGATCTACAAAATGGAAACACCTGAACGAAATTGCAACTTACCAGATTAATATGGTGTCGGGCCACCTTTCGCCTTCAGAACAGCCTTGATGTGACGTGAGATGGAGGCATAGAGGTCGTGAATGGTAGCAAGTGGAATTTTACACCATTCCTCGTGCAGGGCATCGGCCAGTTCTGTGAGAGAGGATGGAGGTGGAAATCGTCGCCGGAGTCGTGTTTCCAAGACGGACCACAGATGTTCAATTATGTTGAGATCTGGGAATTGGGCGGGCCAGGGGAGGTGTTGAACTTCATCCCGATTTTCCTCAAATCACGCTGCAACAACGCCAGCTGTGTGAATGGGTGCATTATCATCCTGGAAGATGGCGTCATTATCCTGGAACAGCATCCGAACCATAGGATGCAAGCGGTCTCCTAAAATTGCGACATAATCGTTGCCAGTGATTCGTCCGCTAAGTGTGACCATAGGACCCAATGAAAACCATGATATGGCGTCCCACAGCATCACCGAGCCGCCGCCATGTTTCACAGTTGGGTGGAGACATTGCAGATCATAAGCTTCTTTGGACGTTCTCCACACATAAACACGGCCCGTGGTTGGGAATAGGGTGAAAGATGACTCATCCGACCATATCACACGTTTCCAGTCCTCAACGGTTCAAGTTGCATGGTCGCGGTACCATTTGCGGCGTGCGAAAGCGTTATGGTCCCTGATGAGCGGTTTGGCTCGTGCAACACGACCCCGTAAGTTCATGTCATGTAATTCGCGGCGGGCTGTGATTGTCGAAACAGGGTGGGGAGGTGCTGATTGAGTTCCTCCGTCTCTTCCTCCGTAGTGGCACGACGGTTCTGCGTGACAATGCGCTTTAATACCCGGCGTGACCTGTCACTCATGATTTTCTTCCGCCCACTGTTCCGCTTCCCCGATGTGGTTTTCCCGTGTGTTGTGTAGGCCGTCATCACCTTCGACACTGTCCCACGCGACACACCTAACACAGTAGCTACTACCGTCACACTCACTCCACACAACCGCGCACCGACAATTTGCCCTCTTTGAAAATCTGAGAGGTCTCCCATTTTACACTACCTCCGTCTGCTGCAGCCACTGGACACTGCTGTTCCACTGCGTCTGACGTAGTATGGAGACCGACCTAACACACCACCACCAGCGGTCCGGCGCTGCGGGCGCCACGACACCACTGCCAACCCAAACATCTGACGTGTTGCCAACTACAGGTGTTTCCATTTTTCTGATCACTATCTGTGTAGCATAGTCAGTAAGATAGCTGTCTACCAAACTGGAGATCCGGGTTCGTTCCCAAGTGAGGACTGAAAGCTTTTGTTTTTGTATCCTCGTTCCATTGCGGTCCCAGACTCTTTAAAATGAAAACCTTCGAAAACCGAGGCATGGAAAATACAGGAGAAAGTTGTTTACCACGTGAATTGCAAACTGAAAGTTGTTTCGAGCTGAACGAGGTATGACCATTATAACCAGGACAGAGCAAGCTGGTTGTGAAAAAGGGAGAAAACCAGGTAGGTGTGATGGAGTAAAACTCGTGGTATCAGGTTACTCGTGTAAGTCACTCATAAAGCCAATAGCAGTCAATCTGCAAAGCTATGACAATGATTTGTATGCCAATAAACACTGTCTTGCATGAACACTACGTCCATAAATGGATACCAAGATTTACAAATTTATATTATTTAATTGTTAAAGATTTCATGTTTTCAACTAATTTCGAAAATTGTCTAACTCGGATAATCAGTGCCTTTTCTTTCTTCCCACATACAGAATATAGGGAAATAATACATAAGGCAGCCGCCCCGTTTGTCTGAATTACTGAAGATACGCAAAACTGACGTCCCACTGAGACCAATCATCAGCGTAATAGGCAGTCTAACTTACCGCTTAGCGAAATATTTGAGATCCCTTCTGCAGCCGTTAGTGCTCAATGTGAACATCATGTCAAAAACTCAATTGACTTCGTAGAAACTTTGAGGAAAATACATCTAACGCCAGAAGTTATATTAGTCAGCTTCGACGTTGCCTCTCTCTTCACAAAAATACCAATCAAGGACACTCTACTCATTTTAGAGAAGCAATTTCTATCACCCATCGTAGATTTGTTTCGTCAGATATTCACATCCACTTTCTTTCTGTACGCTGAAAAAAGTTTAATAACAAGCGGATGGAGTCCGCAAGATTTTTATGAAGGAATTTGAATATCAAATATTACAGTCAGCCCCGTTAAAATCAGCCCATTTTTATAGCTACGATGATGATACTTTTGCAGTATGGTTACACAGACAGCAGTCATTACAAAACTTTTGGGAGTATATTAACGGCTGTCATTGAAGGATAAAGTTCACTATAGAAGTAAAAAAAATACAATTGCCTGCCGTTCCTGAGTATCCTGCTCGAAAAAACAAAAATCCAACGGAAACCCGAAACATAGTGTATACAAGAAGCCTACGCACACCGATCTTTACCTCAATCCCAACAGCTTTCACTATAAAATCTCAACGAATAGGAGTAATTAACACTCTAATACACAGAGCATTTGCATCTCTGACGAGGGCAACCTGCAATCCGAACTTCAGCATTTATAACTCACTTTACTACAAAATGGCTATAGCTTGACAGACATATGGCGGATCCTGAAAAGGGCCGCATCCAATATAAACCATAAAGATACTTACACCGAAAGAAGAAACAAGAAGAATCAACTGCCTTCCATATGTCGGTAAATTGTAAGGGAAACTGAACAGGATTCAATCAAAACACGAAATAAAAACAATCCACAAATCTCCAGCAAAACTCAGAGCCCTTTTGCGTCCAGTGAAGGCTAACTTAGGAATAAGAACATCAAGATTTTACGGCATGCCATGTAAAACTTACATTGGATAAACTGGAAGTTCGCTGGAAGGAACAAGCAAACTATATTAAACGCCCCTAAGCAGACAAATTGGGACTGGCAGAACAAGGAAGGACATGCCATCTCATTTTCTGAAACTAGTATAATTTCCAGAAGCTCACGATATTGCGACAAGAAAATAAAGGAAGCTATAGCAATTTCGAAAGAAGGCAGTAATCTCAACAGAGATGTTAGCTATCAAGTCAGTAACACCTTGATTTTTCTAATCAGGAAACATCAACCAGCAACTAGTCACAGCGAGTCATTAGGCCAACAACTGATTGGACAAACCACCAACCAATCAGAAAGCACCAGCCACTGACGAATCACAGTCTTCAGACCGACAACTGACTGGACAATCCATCAGCCAATCAGAGCCACTTTGTCCACTATAGATAGTATATATACACACAATTTCTCTGTCTGGTTTCTTAATACTGACCCTGAAGACGAAAACAATGTCCGTTCTCGAAACGTATTCGCATCACGCCACCAAGGAAGACTCCTATTTTGAATATTGTAATGTTTCTGTATTGTCTTAAATTTATAAATGTATTTTTAGCATCGACTTTGGTCTCGAAATTTTTAGTCTTGCACTTTTCTATATATATATATATATATATATATATATATATATATATATATATATATATATATATATATATATATATATATATGCTATATAACTTGTTTTAATATAGAGTCAATTAAAGCTGCTTCATGAACTCAGCTTGCAGATAATTCCAGGACATGTCACCAAACGTACTCCCTCTTTAAAAATCAGTGTTATAAACACTTTTACCCTCTTCGCCCTGACATGAAAACTGATCATGAATGATTTATAACTCATCTAGCATGTTCAAGTTTCAAGTTTTGTGCAAACACGAGTATCATTTACCCGTTCCCGTCATATAACTGAACATCTTATCGAAAACAAACCCCGGAAAATGTGTTTCTTCTTTCATTTCCTTTTGTAAACAAATGCATCAATAATAACACTGAAATGGCCCGAAATTGTTGATGTTGTCGGAGGGACTTCCGAGAGCAACGCTTTTATAAACTTCGATTTTATTGTATTTTTTCTAAATTCTTTAAGATGGAAACACTGCAAAGAAACAGCTTATAGAGATTTTTGTGTATATCAGTTTCAGTGGCGGGGCGTTCAATCATTAAAACTGTCCTTTCTACCATCAACATTTATCTCTTTCTCCTGTAGTTTCTCTCTCTTTCTTTTTTTCTCTTTTTTAAATGGATAGAACTACCGCACTGTCAAATTATATAGAAATAGAAAAAAAAGTGAAAGGAAAAAGACTTCAAAAGATTTGGAGAAGGGGAAGAGCGGAGGGATTAAAACGTTGTATGAAAGAGCTCGCCGACTTGTCGGTCGCTCTTTTCCATAAACTCCACTTCACTCACTCCATCTCTTTTCTCACACACGAGGAGACATATGAGCGGAGATCACTCTATGTGTTGTATATATAGAAAGCATAAAGTAACATGTCGGCATATAGCCACACGCACAGGATCAAAGGGAAAAGAAATATTTCTCTGTATTTTTTTTTAAATATTTAGTTTAAGCCGAAGAATTTCGAGAATTATAGAGTCAGATTGAGACTATAAGCGAAGTATATGAGGTTTCAATATCAAATTACCCAAATAAATTAACAGATTTAGTTTCCTTTGATTAAACTAACAGCTAAGAAAATTTTCCGTCGACAATATTCTCTCAACGAAATTACTTTCTTCAATAACTGTCACCAATATTGGGCAAAAAGAATAATAATACAGCGGGAAATTAATAACTCGAAACTGAAGGGAATAGACAAAAATTCGAGTTATCGAGTTTTTCTAGTAATCAAGGATTCGAGTTATCGAGTTTCTCCAGTAATTAAGAATTCCAGTTATCGAGTTTTTCGAGTAATTAAGAATTCGAGTTATTGAGTTTTTCGAGTAATTAAGAATTCGAGTTATCGAGTTTTTCGAGTAATTAAGAATTCCAGTTATCGAGTTTCTCGAGTAATTAAGAATTCCAGTTATCGAGTGTATCGAGTAATTAAGAATTCGAGTTATCGAGTCTTTCGAGTAATTAAGAATTCTAGATACCGAGTTTTTTTTGAGTAATTAAGAATTCGACTTATCGAGTTTTTCGAGTAATTAAGAATTCGAGCTATCGAGTTTTTCGAGTAATTAAGAATTCGAGATATCGAGTTTTTCGAGTAATTAAGAATTCGAGTTATCGAGTTTTTTGAGTAATTAAGAATTCGAGTTATTAAGGCGGCCAGAACAAAAATTCGAGATACTGAGGTTTCGCTTTCCTCATGAAAAGTGACTACATAACCTCCATAACTCGAAGTTTTATTCATTCAACCTCTATAACTCGAAGTTGTGATAGGGGCCGCTGGCTCCGTGGTAGAGTGTTCTTCTCTGGTGCGTGGAGGTCCTTGGTTCGATCCCCGCTCAAGCCAAGTGAACTTTGTGGTGGACAAACACTGTGTATGTGAGTTTTGTCGGGGTTCTACCGTTTCCTCCCACTTTCTTCATTCCACCATTTCATTCATTTCACATCATCATCGTCTCCTTTAGCCTAGCCGACATAAACATGAGACGTAAAACTTAAAACATTTCGTGATGAGAAATGAATGAAATGGTGGAATGAATAAAGTGGGAGGAAACGGGAGAATCCCGAGAAAACCCACGCACACGGTGTTTACCCACCACAAACTCTACTTGCCACGAACTGTGAACGAACCAGGGACCCCACGCTCCAGAGGCGAACGCTCTACCACCGAGTCCCCGCGGCCCTGAGGCTACATCAAGAGAAACTCGAATTAAAGAGGTAAACTTCGACTTGTAGAGGTTTGCAGATATGGAAATTGGAATTACCGAGACTGTTAAAATATGATTACAAAAAATATTAAAATTCGACTTATTGAGGTTGTAATTTTTAAACATCCGACTTACAGAGTTTCTTTTTATCATTGAGTTCAAATGTTATGGAGAGTTCATCTAGGAGTTATCTAGGAATTCGAGTTATCGAGGTCCAATTGTATTAAAAACAAGTGACTCTCGTTTGTCGTTTTGAAACTACGATAGACTTCCAAACTGCGTAAATATAATGTTGAAACAGGAAATACCTGTATATGAACTTATGGTTGAAATGAGGAAAAAGATAAGAGATACATAAACAGAAACCGTATCATGGAAGAGTATTTCACTACATCCTATAACTACTGTTATATAGAAATCAATATCGAAACCGGAAGTTACTCTAGATTTACTACTTCCGGTGTCAGTAGAGAAATAATAGTTGAGACGAAAATTGTTGTTCAGATGCTGAGTGTATATTTAAAAAAAAGTACATTTGTCTCCTGCTATTGCCGCTGTATAGAGATGAATATTGGAGCCGGAAGTAGTAATTCATTTGTACCACTTCCGGTTGCAATGGAAGAATAAAGAGGGAGATGGAAGTTATCTTGCAGTACTGAATCCACGTAAATTAAAAAAAAATGTTTCTCATTACTTATTTATGGTCGTTTCTTCAACGTAGCAATCACTATTGAAACCTAAAACAATTAAATTCTAAGCACTTCCGCTTTGAATACAGAGATGAAAGTTTAGATGAAGCTTTATCTTGAGAATTCATATCAAAAACCATTTCTCGCTCTCTTAACCTTTTTGCTCTTTAACGCTAATTCACATATGACGTGCTGTGCCCCGACAGGCCGCCTTGAAGAGAAACCAGCCAAGTCGTGGCTGCATATATATATATTTTCACGCTCTACGCTAGCCAACTATTCTTAAGTTAGTCTAGTCACAAGGAAGCGAGTGAGGTTAGATTTACATCGAAGTTGCACCACCCAAGTGTGACGTAATGTCACGTGGTATTATCATGGAGGCCAAGGTGGAACAAAACGAGCCCTGCGGGACTTCTAACCCCTTCGTTCGCTGACACTCGTTCAGTTATGTTTCGTAACGTAAGTAAATCACTTTTTTTTTAAATTAATAAAGTTGTGTGTGCAAAGTGACATTACGCGCAACTTCAATGTAAATTTAACTACACTCCAAGAGAAGGTAAAGAAGCGTGTGCCTACGTTTCTCCCTCCTAGAGCCTCTGGCATCTTGCCCTTCTCTAACTTTATACTAACTCCTACAATCCCTCGCTTCGCGAGAGCCCCATTTCTTACTCTTCTGTTGGCTTATAGTGTCATTGATTATAAGGCCTATAAGAAATCTCTAAGTAAGTTCTGAAAAAAAGTACAATTTATGCATTACATGTTACGTACAAGAGCAAATGATTATTATTTTCGTCTTATTTTAAAGATAAATGTGTTATGAAAATTTAGAAACGAAACTTTCCTTGGACCGGGTTTGAATCCACGCCAAGAGAGATTTGCATTACTGGCCATCTCGCTAGCGTACTCGGCTACGAGGATCGAGAGTAACTGGCGTTTGTTTTGTGCTATGTGTATGGTGTGTGGCGAGAAACGGATAACTCCAACTAATCAGAACCATGTATTCAGCTCTCATGGCTAGAATCGAGAGTGATTAGAATATATGTTTCCTGGCTCGTCGAACGGGATCGTTCGGCTTTCTTCGGAGCACACGAAGAGACACGAAGTTGACCAAAAACCAAGGGAAATGGTGAAGAAAGCAGCAACAGTATGGCACAGCACAATATGTGTGAATAGTCGTGGCAATGGCACAGACGAAGCATGACAGGAACACGACATGGACATGATACACTATGTGTGAATTAACCTTTGGAGTTCAATATTGAATTTTACCATTCCTGGTTTTAGTAAAGAGCTAAGGGTGGAGATGGGGCCTGTTCTTGACACGCAGAATGGATTCCCAAAAATTCTTCAAGCTATCTCTTAACATTTTTGTTTGACACATGTTAACAGGAACCGGCCAGACACATGGACATATCCATTCTATAATACTTCTCCGGACACATGTACATGCCCGTTCTATAAGACTTCCCCGGACACATGGACATATCCTTTCTATAAGACTTCCCCGTATACATGGACATATCCATTCTATAATACTTCTCCGGACACATGTACATGACCGTTTTATAAGACTTCCCCGGAAACATGGACATATCCTTTCTATAAGGCTTCCCCGGACATAACGGACATATCCGTTCTGTAATACTTCCCACACACGCAATATCCGTTCTATGACGTCCTCGTACACTCGGACATATCCGTTTAACAAGACTTAACGGACAGACGAACATATCCGTTTTATAAGACTTCCCGGACAGAGGAACATATCCGTTTTATAAGACTTCCCGGACAGACGAACATATTCGTTCTATAAGACTTCTTCGGATACACGGACATATCCATTGTATAAGACTTCCCACATATATGCTTAGAATAGTTTGGAAGTTTATAAAAAATGAGGAAAATGCAAGACCATAACTTTTTTCTTAAAAGAAAATAATATTTGAGGTCAGATTTAAGTATTTTGTTTCGTTGTCAAGAGATAGTGATGCTTCCTTCAGATTTCTGTTGCGCCAGTCACCTTTATTTGTTTCGTAAGTTTTGCGAGTGCAGACAAAAAAAAATATGTACAGTAACTTAATATAACTAAGAAAACTAGTAATGACGTTGGAGGGACAAGGAGGCGGGTGCTCCCTAATGACATCATCTGTCCCTCTCTTCAGCTGCAAAGCAAACTCGATTACTAACTCATGATCCTCTAAATTATGACCAAATTTCGAGATGACCCATCTTGAGAATTCTTGTCTTCGAGACGACAGGGTAAATACATACAGGATTTTTGGTAATCCTAACTCCCTAAAAATCTACTATTGTTGCTATGATTTAACATTATGCACAGCAGCCTCCCCTCCGCATCATCAGCAACAAAATCGCAATTCTGTTTGGAATAATATATCCTTGATGCAACTATACGAATTCTGCTAAAGAGGAAACTACGATGCCGTGCAATAGTATCAGTCTCGTACATACAAGATGGAAATTACATCAATCATGATTGATGAAGTCGGAATGGAATATCCTAGGCGAGCAACAACTTAAAATTGTTCTGATAGAAAAACTGATCAACCTTTATATTTGTCCTTTTGTCATTCATTTTATTGTCGTCATGCACTTCTCATCGTTTCCTTTAGTCGGAAGGATATGTGAAAAAGCAAATAAGAATAAATATACAATGGTTAAATTAAGTGATAATCTCAACAAATTTGAGATTACATGAACAATAGTTTCCATACTACAAATTGTTTACATCTGGAATTTAGCTGTTCTTGGGCAATCAGCCAGGTAAGCTCCACTTCGTCCAACGTTTAGAGAACTGACAATATTGTTGTCGTCTTCAGGGTAACATAATACCGCAAGGTTTACTAGTGTATCACAGCGTCTTCGTTCTGTCGCTGATAACTTCTATCCGCTTCTGCGAGAGACCAAAGTCAAGTCAACTCAAGTTAGTCAATTTTCCATTCTCACACGGTTGGTGGGGGAATGGGAGAGCTTATAGCCACCAGGGTACTTTACCCAGAGTTTAAAAAAAATATGTATATTGTTGTGCGTAAAGGGACTGTTCAGAAAAATGGCATCTTGTTAGTGTTGGCCTGAACAAGTGGTCTGGGTGTATGTTGATGGTGAAATGTGTGTTCATCTCCTTTGGGTGATTAGAAATCCTTGGAGTGTGCCAGTCAGAAGCTCCGGTATTCAATTCAAAAACAGGTGTGTGTTCTGTTTGTGGTTGAGATGAATGATTTATGTGGGATGATGAGTTCTTCTTTGATTGTGATGTGTGGTGGGTGATTGTGGGTGAGTGATATATATATATGTCACCATTCGTAGATGTCAAGATGTTAATTTCTTCATTAAGACGTTGTTTTGAAGTTGATTGAATGGTATTCATCAGCAATGGTTGTAGGACAGGAACAGTAGTCATCGTTAAGATAAATGCCACCCATGTCATAATCTTCAGTGTGGTAGTTTGAATCGCCATTTGAAGAATTGTGTCGATTTGTTGAGTTTCAAGAGCTTACTCTTCTCCGATTGTCTGGTTTGTATCTTCTGCTTGTGTTGCAAGTGGAGAAGCCCCCGACTGGAACTGATCCTGATAAGAGCCGGAATCACTGTGGTTTGATAATGACTTGGTGGTAATGATGTTTGGAATTCTTTTCTAAACTGTTTGGGTGGGTCTTCTTGGGCAGCTACAGTACTATGGCCGGTTGGAAGGTCTACGATATTGTATGTAGCATAAAACTTTGGATGGATAGTCCTGTCGTAATCTTCGTCGTGACTCTTTCCACACCTATAGCAAATCTGATTAACACAACAATGAGTTGGATGATCGTACTGGTAACAATTCCAACATGGTTGTGGTCTTGCTGTGACCTTAGATACTTCAACCTTGAAATGAGTCTGGAATAACTGGATTCCACTCTTGATGAGATGATTGATCTGCGCAGGATTAGTAGAGAAGAGGAGGAACAGAGGTATAGGATCATTCTTGTCTTGGATACGGGTGATGTTTACGAAGTCCACTGCCTGTTTAGTAAGTTCGGTCTTAATGCGTGGTAGTGAGATCTGAGGGTCTAAACCTTTGATGACACATGTATATGTGGTGCGGTGTATGTTCTGTTTATTATATAGGTGCGGTAAGGAAGGGGGCGGAGTTTGATTGGTCCGTGGCGATCTCCAATCAGCGTCAGTCTGAGGCCTCAACTGTGATTGACTGGATTGATTAGCAAGCCCTGATTAGCTGTTTTGTATACGTTTTCTTCCAATGAGGAAAAGCCAAATTTGTCTGAATGAAGACCAATATCTTTATATTCAGGTTGATGCCTTTTTCTAGTATTGCACCTCGTACTGCTCTTTAGCATTTCGTGTGCCTTTCATGTACGTGTCCCAGATTCGATCCCCGGTGGGAGAGTACAAAAAATATAATTTCAGAATCTCAGTCACTTTCATTATTCGTCCGTCTCCTTTAGCCTAAAGAGCGTATGTGTGGGACGTTAAACTAAACTTTCATAACATTTCATTTAGGGCAAATTTGACAACACAAATACCAAACATAATCTAACTATGTTTCTCCTTATATCCCCTCTCCTTAGTATGGTGGTGTTTGGTGCACAAAGTCCGTGACTGGATTCCCGATAGGAAAGCATCACTGGTTCAGATCTACTTTGAATTGTATGTCTCATTCTTAATAACCTCTCTGTTGACGAAGGGCTTGGACACAAAATAATCAATTAATCAATCAGTAAAATTATTAATTATCTGTTATTCCTAGGTTTGATATTTCCGTCTTTATTTCCCTTTCTTGTAGGACTATTACTGAAAAAAAGTAACGTGCTGGAAAATATTGTTTCCAGGATTTTAATAACACCGTGTATTAATAAAGTGCAAAATAATTACAAAGGCCAGCTCAGCAAACGAGACTGTCTCTTTGTGAGCGCTGTTTGAAGGCGATGATCCTCATTCTGTGTACATGCATCCACCGTATACCTCGTGTCTACGGCCCTTGGACTCATCATCAGGTTGTCTTCTGTCTAGTGGTGTGCAAACGCCTTTGTGCTCTTATCATCTTCTTCCTTTGTTACTCTTTCTGTTTGAATAAGTATCTCTCTGTCTCTCATTGTGTGTGTGTGCGTCTGTCTATTTCTTTTTCTTCATTCTCCTTTGGTAACTTTGTTCGAGGCTTGAACCAGGCCCTCAACCTCTTCTTGTCTGAGTTCTCCTCCGGTTTTGGAGTTCTTCTTTGAAGACATGCAATCAGGCGATGCCAAAGAACTTCGCCCGCAAACATACATAGAGTCACTTTTCGAGGAAAAGAATAGGGTAAGTAGGGGTAAAAAAGAGAGTAGGGGTAAGGTGCTTTTACCAACACACTTTCTCTTTGGCAATTTTATAATAATGTAGTTCTTCTGTATTCTTTGGAGTCTTCTGTAATCATCAATAAATGTGGTAAGAGAACTCGGTTCGTCTTGTTTTATCTCAAAAAGAACTCAGAACTCTCTCGCTTATCTCGATCCATACAAATAGCCGTCTTGTGCCTGTGTGTATGTGTGCGTGTCTCTGTGACTTCCCTCTCCCTTTCAATTGTTGTAAATTCAACAATGACTATTATTAATGACTAACCTTTGAGGAGGAACTAAAGGAGCGAGTTTCCGAGGATCAAAAGCTCTGATTTTAGGTTCGCTGTGTCTCTCTCCAAAAAGCTTTGATCTTTCGTAACAGAAAGAGACCTCATGTCAACAGGCGGGGGAGGGGCTTTCTCTTTGATTGGTCTATTCTCTCTCTCTCTCTTGTCTGTCTTTTTTAAAAAGCTTTCGCTCTGCTGGGTTGATTCGTAAGGTTTGGTTGGCGCGAAGAGGAGCTTTTGCGATTGTCGGTAAACTTCAAAGTGCGGGAAAAGTCGTAAAGAGAATGACACACACACACACATGCACAAGAAGCAGCCAAAGGACGTCTTTATTCTAACTTCTACGTCATCCACTACCGCCGCCCTGCTTTATCAGTTTTGAATGCACTTATTATATTTATTCCCTCATTTTCTTTACGTAATTCAGACACACGTAGTAAAGTGACATATATTACCTTCACGTTTGTTAGCTGGGATGTTTCACAAACAAAGCACATGTCTTTGTCAATAACGTAGTATATAAATAGCCGAGCACTTGGTGCACATGCAAATAGTTCTGGATTCGATTCCCGTTAATGGGGTCGCAGTGACTCAATTGTGGAGCGTTCACCTCTGTTTCAGAGGGTCCTCAATTCAATCCCAACTCGCGCCGAATGAGCTTTGTGTTACACAAACACCATGTGCGTGGGCTTTTTGGGGTTATCCCATTTCCTCCCACTTTCTTCATTCCACCATTTCATTCATTTCTCATTACCAGCGTCTCCTTTCGCCTAACTGGTATAATCTGAGACGTAAAACTTGGAGATTACATTTTATTTTTTCTCGTTAGTAAAAAAGCGCCTTCTGCTTTTATACTCACACTGTTTGATGAACCTTAGGAGATCTTAGAGGTCCCAGGGTCGAATCTCACAGCTGTAGAACTTGGTTGAAGCTTTTCGGAGGTTATATTCAATTTCCGCAAGGCGAGCGATGATTTCAGTGGCTGGCCCGAGAATCCAGTTCTGGAGCTAACCTGTGTTACCAATATTTTCGTAGTACTACTTTTATAACCGTTTATTCAAAGTCCCCCCCCCCCCGAGGGAAATCTTCTGAAACCATCGCTGTTTCTAATTGAATGCTCTGTGATGTCACAGAGTGCTTCTGTTGATACAAAAGAGTGTCAACTGGCAAAGAACAATATCGGTATTTTTGCATGCATAGGCCTACTTAGTGCTATGGATCAATGACTGCGTGTAATGGGCCAACATTTAATTTCCTACTTCATCTCTTCCCTCAATTTCTCATCGTGTATCTCAGTCGTTTCCTTGGGGGGGGGGCTTGGTGGCTTAGTGGTAGAGCGCTTACTTTTGATGCTTGGAGTTCTTGGTTCGTTCCCCGGTCAATGAAGTTTGTAGTGAACAGCATCATGTGCATGCATTTCCTCCCACATTAACATTCCACAATTTCTTCCATTATCATTAGTTGCCTTAATCGTCCGTCTCCTTTAGTCTAAAGGGCATAATCGTAGGACGTTAACCTGAAAGATTTTTCTATCGTTTCTTCAGGTTGTAAAAGTGTGCTCCTACGTCAAGTTGGAAATGACTCACTAGACCAATACTAGGGCACTGGTTGAATTAGGAGCGAATCCAGGACAGACTTCTGAGGGGTGGTCTTAGGTAGGGCGGTGAAAGATTCCTTTTTTGCTGCACTTTCGCCTGTGCGGCTGGGGTGAAGGCGAACAACTCCCATTGAATGCGCCTATGGCTTCAATACCTATACACGGTTTATAGTAAGAATGATCCTAATGTAGACAAAGTGCAATTTTATATCTCCTATCTGATCAACTAACTGAAACAGCGTTGTTAGGTTGGAAAGCCAAAATATCTGTAGAAATCAGTATTTTTATTAAAATATCTGGGTAATTACATAACGACTATGTAAGGTAATAAGAATATATGTAACTTTTAGCTACTTCTTATTTAAGCCTATTTAGTATATAATGCCGATAAAGAGCAAATGAAGTAATTTGTTCTCCCAGCATTCAGAGGGACCTAACTAACTAACTAACTCTATGGCCTATGGAACCCGGAGGTTCAATGCCGCGTTCACAAAAGCTCTCCACTGACTTCTATCCTTAGCTAACTGCATCCAGTTTCTACTTTGTATTCCAATCTCTGCGAGATCCATCTTAATAGTGTTCTCCCATTTGCGCCTAGGTCTTTGCAATTTTATACCTCCTATCTGATCAACTAACTGAAACAGCGTTGTTAGGTTGGAAAGCCAAAATATCTGTAGAAATCAGTATTTTTATTAAAATATCTGGGTAATTACATAACGACTATGTAAGGTAATAAGAATATATGTAACTTTTAGCTACTTCTTCAACACAGTAGCCTAAGCCTATTTAGTATATAATGCCGATAAAGAGCAAATGAAGTAATTTGTTCTCCCAGCATTCAGAGGGACCTAACTAACTAACTAACTCTATGGCCTATGGAACCCGGAGGTTCAATGCCGCGTTCACAAAAGCTCTCCACTGACTTCTATCCTTAGCTAACTGCATCCAGTTTCTACTTTGTATTCCAATCTCTGCGAGATCCATCTTAATAGTGTTCTCCCATTTGCGCCTAGGTCTTCCTAATGGTCGTTTTCAGATTGGTCTTCCAAGCAAGATTTTGAAAGCGTTTCTACTTTCTTCCATCCTAGCTACATGACCTGCCCAGCTAAGGTTCCTAGACTTGACGACCCTAACCCAATGTTGGGTAAACCATATAAATTATGTAGTTCCACGTTATGAAGTTTCCGCCATTCCCCATTCCCGTTCCTCTTAGGTCCCAATATTCGTCTCAGGATCTTGTTCTCAAATACTTTCAGTCTATGTTCTTCCCTCAGAGTAAGTGACCAGATTCAGAGGGATCACAAATCTTAAACGTATGTGCAATAATCGGTGTTTTTATCAGTCTGATGGTTTAGCCCTTTCGTATTCATTATCGAGTGAGACTCAACATTTAAACCTGTTCATCCCATTCTTATGTCCAGTCACAATTCAACATAGGTTTGTTGCTATTGATTTCGTTTCATATCGAGTGTTAGTTGGTTGATTTTCTTATTGTATCCAATAAACAATAATAAAACCGTTATTTTTCACTTTAATGGATGGCATTAATGAAGTAGACCTTAATATAAAATAATAAATAGAGTGCAGATTAAGAATGCTGGGGTCACTTTATAAAATTGTGCAGAAATTCTCCCCCACCGGAAATTAATATGCAACACAGTTCTCTTTCATATGTACTTAGTCATTTTATCAATAAATTTTCCGAAAAGATAGCGTTAACATTCCTAATTTGCAGCAAGTGATGGGATCAACTTTGAAATACTCCTTAGGCGCTACTGAATCGATTGACATTTTAATTGTCCCTCACAGATAATTTCCGAAAAAAAAACCGTCTGCTACCAGGTCTTTTATGAACACTGTCATAAGAGGCTTCATCCCGGCTAAATTAAAATACTGCTAATTTTAGAGTAATTATGTGATAGCTTCAAATAGATAAAAGATAATCGAAATGTGGAACAAGAGCGCCCTTGACAATATCATTTTACATGAGATACCGTTATCACGACTCACTTATCTGCTTTCAATTTCGAGCCATTTTGAAATTGGCATTTATTTTCGCGTTTCTAAACGGCTGAAAACGGAAAGCCACTAGGTGACTTGTGATAACGGTACCTCATGCAAAATAATATTGTCTAGGGCGCTCTTGTTTCACATTTCGATTATCTTTTATGTATTTGAAGATATCACATAATTACTGTAAAATTAGCGGTATTTTAATTTCTCCGGGATGAAGCCTCATAAGGGGCTGTGCTGTGATAAAGTAAAATATACCAGTATTATAAGGGTAAGTTGGCGCTGCCCTAGCTCAGTCGATAACACGGCTAAGTTAAACGCAAGAGAAACGGGATCAAACTTGGACCCAATGTTGCGGATAAGTACTGTAATGAATGTTCTTAACATATGTAATCGTAACATTAAATGTGTACTTTGAACAACTTACATAATGTAAAATCATTTGTGTGGGTGCTGCAGCCCCCCTCCCCCGATGCACTCATGTAGTAGCGCGCATTGTTAGATGGTTCAATCTTTTAAAATGATTTTTAACAAATCGTTAGCACTTGGATCGAAGTATGTTTTTATAATTTTATTTTGATTCAAATGCGCATTCTAAAGGAGACAAAGAGGATTCAAGTTCACTTTACAAAATATCATTTCTCCGTGAAAAACAGACACTTCAGCTCTACATAAATAGATAAGTACATAACATAGCGTGCGTTTAATGCAACATTTTTTCACGATTGGCAATATATTGAAATAGAGCATGTAGGAAAAAGTTATAGCTCGTGATGCAATCTACCTTAAAAATATTAAAATTTCATACTTCCAATACCTTTTCTCCCCTTATCGCTACATTTCTCCCATATCCTCCATGTAAAATATTTCCAGCACATGTGAAGTAAAATTATGCACTGAGGTAAACGTAATTTGAGTTTGATAGACATATCTGGCATATTCCGAATATTCTTGGAAATTCTAGAAGTGTCAATCTCTCTCTCTCTCTCTGTCTCTTTCTTTCTTTCTATGTCTTCTTAAGATGTGAATCTCATATTGTGGCTTTGGAAGAATTTCATATGAAATATTCCCATGTGGAGCAGAGTTATTCGGAGCGTGTAGGCTATATAACTGTTGACGGCACACACACATCACGCTTATCTCATTGGCCCATACATCGTTTCCCAGTAACTACAATTGAACTAGTAGCAGCAGGGACACAAAATTGCAGCATCAGCATTTGTATAAAGTCAATGGTGCATGACTCACGAATGATTGTACGATTTTAGGATGATAGTTGTTGTAACATTTTTATTATTAAAAAAGATGAATGTTAATTTTATAGTTATTATTATTATTTTTATTGATAATGCTTCCCACAAGATGAGGCAAGAAGAGTAATAAGATTGCTCGTCTCATTTCGTAACTATTATATATAAGTCTCGTCTCGTCTGGACTGTCGAAAAATTATTTGAGATATCATCTCGTTTCGCATATTTACACAGAGAAAAAACGTATGTGGCCTACGTAAAAACATAGGTTATATGTGTAAATCCTGTAGTTTATGGACTTAATGCAGGACTGTAGGTAAAATCCTTGCAGCAAACGTATAACAGAAAACGTATATTTTATAATATTTTACGTAAGTGTTCCATCTATACGTACTTTCCATATGAAATGTGTATAGGGCGTCAGGATCTCACATACAGATGAACGTATGTAACATATAGCTGACGTAAATAAAATAGATATAGGCCTACGGTTGTACAGAGAACTACAAAATTTTAGCAAATTTTAAAAACAGCTGAACGATTATTTAAAAAATTCAGACAATACCATGTCAATGTGTCATTATTATTGTTATTAGTTTTACTATGAACTAATTAAGTATTTATAAGCTTATGTAACTTTGTGTTATCTACATATATTAAGTATTTACCCGCTATCATATAATATGTAAATAAATTCTGAAAGGGAGAACCACAAACAGCAGAAGCTCGGCCTCTCCCTGAATCGCTATAAAGATTGTTAAGTAACTGTTTTGCACTCATATACATATTAATAAATTCTAAATTCTAATTCTAATTCTACGTATGTAATATACGATTGATTGTTAGAGGTCTAACATCCTGCAGCGGCACGATGTAACATCTAAGCAGGAAAAGGCAATACGTAAGTAGCATATGAATAACGTATCCCAGTACAAATTTTCGTAGTAAACTGATGGATTCCGTATATTTCTACAATATACCGCTGTCCGGATAACGGATTTTCATCAGTGATGTGCAAAATGTATATGCAGATTTCCCCCCCCCCTAATTTGAGCTAATAATATCAAAATCCTTCTCAGTCACGAGAGGTCCACCTAGAGTGTGATATAACAACAATTAAACTATATTTATTATTGGAGTATATTGTGTAATAACTTGCATATCCTTAAATGTTGATAAATGCTTTTCATTGTAATCGTACAATTATTTTATCAATGTATAGTTTTTATATTATGAATCATGTAACACTAATACAGTACTTGAGTTCTAAAACTTTAGTGAACAATGTTGTACACTTGACTTTCGGAATTTCTTGTCTCGTCTCGAATTTAGAAATTACTTCTTGTCTCGACTCTCGTCCCGTTTCAGAGAAAGGACCAGAAGAGAAACTTCTTGTTTTGTGCACAACAATTACTAAGAGAAAAAAAATACATTGTTGCCAACCCATCTCTACTTCTGAAGTTTACTTAATGTTTCATATTTTTTTAAATTCAGAACCAAATATTAGATACGACTCTTTTATATATATATAAATATGTGTTGTTTCATTTTTACGTCAATATTTGTGGTCCTTCCTTATATTGTAAAATTCTGATTATGCAGATGTTGCTAGAGCATAGATAGAGCAAATTACAGTCCGGAATCGTTTTCTCTCATTACCAGATTTTATTACAAAATTCCACTATAATACAAATAATTACAAATCCTCTAATGTTTGGGTAAAGTAGGTGTCCCTTCAACCTGACGGTCTCGGGAAAAAATCCTCACTATGCGAGCTACGTGAGGAGGAGTAGGACAGTCAAGGCTCCACTGCAAGGAGAGGTAGGTTAGGGTCCCAATCAAGCTCCACTGCCGGTGTTGTGATAAGGAATCCCCCAATGCTCCACTGCAAGCAGACAGAAACGTAAAGATACCCACAAGGTTCCACTGTAAGCCAGGAAAGGAAGAAAATCAAAAGCTCCAGTGCAAGCTAGAGGGTTTGGGTTTAGAACGAGGTACCTCCAAGGCTCCACTGCAAGCCAAGAGAGGAAGAAAGTCAAAAGCTCCAGTGCAAGCTAGAAGATTTGGGTTTAGAACCAGGTACCTCCAAGGCTTCATTGCAAACCAGAAAAGGAAGAAAGTTAAAAGCTCCAGTGCAAGCTAGAGGATTTGGGTTTAGAACGAGGTACCTCTAAGGCTTCACTGCAAGCCAGGAGAGGAAGAGAGCCAAAAGCTCTACTGCAAGCTAGAGGGTTTGGGTTTAGAACGAGGTACCTCCAAGGCTTCACTGCAAACCAGGAGAGGATGAAAGCCAAAAGCTCTAGTGCAAGCTAGAGGGTTTGGGTTTAGAACGAGGTACCTCCAAGGCTTCACTGCACACCAGGAAAGGAAGAAAGTCAAAAGCTCCAGTGCAAGCTAGAGGGTTTGGATTTAAAACGAGGTACCTCCAAGGCTTCACTGCAAAACAGGAAAGGAAGAAAGTCAAAAGCTCCAGTGCAAGCTAGAGGATTTGGGTTTAGAACGAGGTACCTCTAAGGCTTCACTGCAAGCCAGGAGAGGAAGAAAGCCAAAAGCTCTAGTGCAAGCTAGAGGGTTTGGGTTTAGAACGAGGTACCTCCAAGGCTTCACTGCAAACCAGGAAAGGAAGAAAGTCAAAAGCTCCAGTGCAAGCTAGAGGGTTTGGGTATAGAACGAGGTACCTCCAAGGCTTCACTGCAAGCCAGGAGAGAAAGAAAGCCAAAAGCTCTAGTGCAAGCTAGAGGGTTTGGGTTTAGAACGAGGTACCTCCAAGGCTTCACTGCAAACCAGGAGAGGATGAAAGCCAAAAGCTCTAGTGCAAGGTAGAGGGTTTGGGTTTAGAACGAGGTACCTCCAAGGCTTCACTGCACACCAGGAAAGGAAGAAAGTCAAAAGCTCCAGTGCAAGCTAGAGGGTTTGGGTTTAAAACGAGGTACCTCTAAGGCTTCACTGCAAGCCAGGAGAGGAAGAAAGCCAAAAGCTCTACAGCAAGCTAGAGGGTTTGGGTTTAGAACGAGGTACCTCCAAGGCTTCACTGCAAACCAGGAAAGGAAGAAAGTCAAAAGCTCCAGTGCAAGCTAGAGGGTTTGGGTTTAGAACGAGGTACCTCCAAGGCTTCACTGCAAACCAGGAAAGGAAGAAAGTCAAAAGCTCCAGTGCAAGCTAGAGGAGTTGGGTGTAGAACGAGGTACCTCTAAGGCTTCACTGCAAGCCAGGAGAGGAAGAAAGCCAAAAGCTCTAGTGCAAGCTAGAGGGTTTGGGTTTAGAACAAGGTACCTCCAAGGCTTCACTGCAAACCAGGAGAAGAAGAAAGTCAAAAGGTCCAGTGCAAGCTAGAGGGTTTGGGTTTAGAACGAGGTACCTCCAAGGCTTCACTGCAAACCAGGAGAAGAAGAAAGTCAAAAGCTCCAGTGCAAGCTAGAGGGTTTGGGTTTCGAACGAGATACCTCCAAGGCTTCACTGCAAGCCAGGAGAGGAAGAAAGTCAAAAGCTCCAGTGCAAGCTAGAGGGTTCGGGTTTAGAACGAGGTACCTCCAAGGCTTCACTGCAAACCAGGAGAGGAAGAAAGTCAAAAGCTCCAGTGCCAGCTAGAGGATTTGGGTTTAGAATGAGGTACCTCTAAGGCTTCACTGCAAGCCAGGAGAAGAAGAAAGTCAAAAGCTGCAGTGCAAGCTAGAGGGTTTGGGTTTAGAACGAGGTACCTCCAAGGCTTCACTGCAAACCAGGAGAAGAAGAAAGTCAAAAGATCCAGTGCAAGCTAGAGGGTTTGGGTTTAGAACGAGGTACCTCCAAAGCTTCACTGCAAACCAAAAGAAGAAGAAAGTCAAAAGCTCCAGTGCAAGCTAGAGGGTTTGGGTTTAGAACGAGGTACCTCCAAGGCTTCACTGCAAACCAGGAGAGGAAGAAAGTCAAAAGCTCCAGTGCAAGCTAGAGGGTTTGGGTATAGAACGAGGTACCTCCAAGGCTTCACTGCAAACCAGGAGAAGAAGAAAGTCAAAAGCTCCAGTGCAAGGTAGAGGATTTGGGTTTAGAAAAAGGTACCTCCAAGGCTTCACTGCAAACCAGGAAAGGAAGAAAGTCAAAAGCTCCAGTGCAAGCTAGAGGGTTTGGGTTTAGAACGAGGTACCTCGAAGGCTTCACTGCAAACCAGGAGAGGAAGAAAGTCAAAAGCTCCAGTGCAAGCCAGAGGATTTGGGTTTAGAAAAAGGTACCTCCAAGGCTTCATTGCAAACCAGAAAAGGAAGAAAGTCAAAAGCTCCAGTGCAAGCTAGAGGGTTTGGGTTTAGAACGAGGTACCTCCAAGGCTCCACTGCAAGCCAGGAGAGGAAGAAAGTCAAAAGCTCCAGTGCAAGCTAGAGGGTTTGGGTTTCGAACGAGGTACCTCCAAGGCTTCACTGCAAACCAGGAGAGGAAGAAAGTCAAAAGCTCCAGTGCAAGCTAGAGGGTTTGGGTTTAGAACGAGGTACCTCCATGGCTTCACTGCAAACCAGGAGAGGAGGAAAGTCAAAAGCTCCAGTGCAAGCTAGAGGGTTTGGGTTTAGAACGAGGTACCTCCAAGGCTTCACTGCAAACCAGGAGAGGAAGAAAGTCAAAAGCTCCAGTGCAAGCTAGAGGGTTTGGGTTTAGAACGAGGTACCTCCAAGGCTTCACTGCAAACCAGGAGAGGAAGAAAGTCCAAAGCTAGAGTGCAAGCTAGAGGGTTTGGGTTTAAAACGAGGTACCTCCAAGGCTTCACTGCAAACCAGGAGAAGAAGAAAGTCAAAAGCTCCAGTGCAAGCTAGAGGGTTTGGGTTTAGAACGAGGTACCTCCATGGCTTCACTGCAAACCAGGAAAGGAATAAAATCAAAAGCTCCAGTGCAAGCTAGAGGGTTTGGGTATAGAACGAGGTACCGCCAAGGCTTCACTGCAAACCAGGAGAGGAAGAAAGTCAAAAGCTCCAGTGCAAGCTAGAGGGTTTGGGTTTAGAAAAAGGTACCTCCAAGGCTTCACTGCAAGCCAGGAGAGGAAGAAAGTCAAAAGCTCCAGTGCAAGCTATAGGATTTGGGTTTAGAACGAGGTACCTCCAAGGCTTCACTGCAAACCAGGAGAGGAAGAAAATCGAAAGCTCCAGTGCAAGCTAGAGGGTTTGGGTTTAGAACGACGTACCTCTAAGGTTTCACTGCAAGCCAGGAGAGGAAGAAAACCAAAAGCTCTAGTGCAAGCTAGAGGGTTTGGGTTTAGAACGAGGTACCTCCAAGGCTTCACTGCAAACCAGAAAAGGAAAAAAGTCAAAAGCTCCAGTGCAAGCTAGAGGGTTTGGGTTTAGAACGAGGTACCTCTAAGGCTTCACTGCAAACCAGGAAAGGAAGAAAGTCAAAAGCTCCAGTGCAAGCTAGATGGTTTGGGTTTAAAACGAGGTACCTCCAAGGCTTCACTGCAAACCAGGAAAGAAAGAAAGTTAAAAGCTCCAGGCAAGCTAGAGGATTTGGGTTTAGAACGAGGTACCTCCAAGGCTTCACTGCAAACCAGGAGAAGAAGAAAGTCAAAAGCTCCAGTGCAAGCTAGAGGGTTTGGCTTTAGAACGAGGTACCTCTAAAGCTTCACTGCAAACCAGGAGAAGAAGAAAGTCAAAAGCTCCAGTGCAAGCTAGAGGGTTTGGGTTTAGAACGAGGTACCTCCAAGGCTTCACTGCAAACCAGGAGAAGAAGAACGTCAAAACCTCCAGTGCAAGCTAGAGGGTTTGGGTTTAGAACGAGGTACCTCCATGGCTTCACTGCATACCAGGAAAGGAAGAAAATCAAAAGCTCCAGTGCAAGCTAGAGGATTTGGGTTTAGAACGAGGTACCTCTAAGGGAGCGTTTCCCAACCGGTGTGCCGCGGCACACTGGTGTGCCGTGAATGGGCCGCTGGTGTGCCGCGAGGAAATCGAAACAAATTATTAATTCTGTAGCAGTCAAATTGCAAGACATAGAGAAAAATGTATATTTATATTTAACATTAACGTGAACCTCTACTATGTATCTACAATTTTGACTTTCACACTGTTACTTTTCTGTACATTTTTAATGTTGAAAATAGTATTTGTTATCATTGTTATGACCATTATTGCTTCTTTATTGTTGCAGACTGTTTCGTAACTTAAAATTTTAAAATGCATTCTGTCCTTTCGACAAAGTAAACATGCATGCAAATTACCTACATTTGTGTTTTAAAAGTAAAAGAGATTTGTTTGTTCATTCGTTATTTAGTGATCTTGTTTCTTAGTGAGAGGTTGGATACAGTTTTCAAGAAAAAGTGTATTTTTAAAAGCCTTGGTCCCATATCTCATTGCAGTTGTTTTCTATTTTTAAATTAGAATGAAAAAAATAAGCATAATGATATACCACGGGGGGAAATCAGTGATCGAGCTTTCTTCCCTGTGAGAAGGAAATCAGTAATCAAAGAAAAAGTTACCACTATATTTCATATTTACAAATAATAATAATAATATCTACATGAGTGTGCCGCGGGAATTCAAGTTACACTTATAGTATGCCGCAAGTTGAGAAAGGTTGGGAAACGCTGCTCTAAGGCTTCACTGCAAACCAGGAGAGGAAGAAAGTCAAAAGCTCCAATGCAAGCTAGAGGATTTGGGTTTAGAACGAGGTACCGCCAAGGCTTCGCTGTAAGCCAGGGGAGGAACAAAGCCAGAAGCTCCAGTGCAAGGTAGAGGGTTTGGGTTTAGAAGGAGGTACCTCCAAGGCTCCACTGCAAGCCAGGAGAAAAAGAAAGTCAAAAGCTCCAGTGCAAGCTAGAGGGTTTGGGTTTAAAACGAGGTACCTCCAAGGCTTCACTGCAAACCAGGAAAGGAAGAAAGTCAAAAGCTCCAGTGCAAGCTAGAGGGTTTGGGTTTAGAACGAGGTACCTCCAAGGCTTCACTGCAAACCAGGAAAGGAAGAAAGTCAAAAGCTCCAGTGCAAGCTAGAGGGTTTGGGTTTAGAACGAGGTACTTCCATGGCTTCACTGCAAACCAGGAAAGGAAGAAAATCGAAAGCTCCAGTGCAAGCTAGAGGGTTTGGGTTTAGAACGAGGTACCTCCAAGGCTTCACTGCACACCAGGAAAGGAAGAAAGTCAAAAGCTCCACTGCAAGCTAGAGGGTTTGGGTTTAAAACGAGGTACCTCCAAGGCTTCACTGCAAACCAGGAAAGGAAGAAAGTCAAAAGCTCCAGTGCAAGGTAGAGGATTTGGGTTTAGAAAAAGGTACCTCAAAGACTTCACTGTAAGCCAGGGGAGGAAGAAAGCCAAAAGCTCCAGTGCAAGGTAGAGGGTTTGGGTTTAGAAGGAGTTACCTCCAAGGCTCCACTGCAAGCCAGGAGAGGAAGAAAGTCAAAAGGTCCAGTGCAAGCTAGAGGATTTGAGTTTAGAAAAAGGTACCTCCAAGGCTTCACTGCAAACAAGGAAAGGAAGAAAGTCAAAAGCTCCAGTGCAAGCTAGAGGGTTTGGGTTTAGAACGAGGTACCTCCAAGGCTTCACTGCAAACCAGGAGAGGAAGAAAGTCCAAAGCTCCAGTGCAAACTAGAGGGTTTGGGTTTAGAAAAAGGTACCTCCAAGGCTTCACTGCAAACCAGGAGAAGAAGAAAGTCAAAAGCTCCAGTGCAAGCTAGAGGGTTTGGGTTTAAAACGAGGTACCTCCAAGGCTTCACTGCAAACCAGGAAAGGAAGAAAGTCAAAAGCTCCAGTGCAAGCTAGAGGGTTTGGGTTTAGAACGAGGTACTTCCATGGCTTCACTGCAAACCAGGAAAGGAAGAAAGTCAAAAGCTCCACTGCAAGCTAGAGGGTTTGGGTTTAGAAGGAGGTACCTCCAAGGCTCCACTGCAAGCCAGGAGAAAAAGAAAGTCAAAAGCTCCAGTGCAAGCTAGAGGGTTTGGGTTTAAAACGAGGTACCTCCAAGGCTTCACTGCAAACCAGGAAAGGAAGAAAGTCAAAAGCTCCAGTGCAAGCTAGAGGGTTTGGGTTTAGAACGAGGTACTTCCATGGCTTCACTGCAAACCAGGAAAGGAAGAAAGTCAAAAGCTCCACTGCAAGCTAGAGGGTTTGGGTTTAGAACGAGGTACCTCCAAGGCTTCACTGCAAACCAGGAAAGGAAGAAAATCGAAAGCTCCAGTGCAAGCTAGAGGGTTTGGGTTTAGAACGAGGTACCTCCAAGGCTTCACTGCACACCAGGAAAGGAAGAAAGTCAAAAGCTCCACTGCAAGCTAGAGGGTTTGGGTTTAAAACGAGGTACCTCCAAGGCTTCACTGCAAACCAGGAAAGGAAGAAAGTCAAAAGCTCCAGTGCAAGCTAGAGGGTTTGGGTTTAGAACGAGGTACCTCCAAGGCTTCACTGCAAACCAGGAAAGGAAGAAAGTCAAAAGCTCCAGTGCAAGCTAGAGGGTTTGGGTTTAGAACGAGGTACTTCCATGGCTTCACTGCAAACCAGGAAAGGAAGAAAGCCAAAAGCTCCAGTGCAAGGTAGAGGGTTTGGGTTTAGAAGGAGGTACCTCCAAGGCTCCACTGCAAGCCAGGAGAAAAAGAAAGTCAAAAGCTCCAGTGCAAGCTAGAGGGTTTGGGTTTAAAACGAGGTACCTCCAAGGCTTCACTGCAAACCAGGAAAGGAAGAAAGTCAAAAGCTCCAGTGCAAGCTAGAGGGTTTGGGTTTAGAACGAGGTACTTCCATGGCTTCACTGCAAACCAGGAAAGGAAGAAAGTCAAAAGCTCCACTGCAAGCTAGAGGGTTTGGGTTTAGAACGAGGTACCTCCAAGGCTTCACTGCAAACCAGGAAAGGAAGAAAATCGAAAGCTCCAGTGCAAGCTAGAGGGTTTGGGTTTAGAACGAGGTACCTCCAAGGCTTCACTGCACACCAGGAAAGGAAGAAAGTCAAAAGCTCCACTGCAAGCTAGAGGGTTTGGGTTTAAAACGAGGTACCTCCAAGGCTTCACTGCAAACCAGGAAAGGAAGAAAGTCAAAAGCTCCAGTGCAAGCTAGAGGGTTTGGGTTTAGAACGAGGTACCTCCAAGGCTTCACTGCAAACCAGGAAAGGAAGAAAGTCAAAAGCTCCAGTGCAAGCTAGAGGGTTTGGGTTTAGAACGAGGTACTTCCATGGCTTCACTGCAAACCAGGAAAGGAAGAAAATCGAAAGCTCCAGTGCAAGCTAGAGGGTTTGGGTTTAGAACGAGGTACCTCCAAGGCTTCACTGCACACCAGGAAAGGAAGAAAGTCAAAAGCTCCACTGCAAGCTAGAGGGTTTGGGTTTAAAACGAGGTACCTCCAAGGCTTCACTGCAAACCAGGAAAGGAAGAAAGTCAAAAGCTCCAGTGCAAGGTAGAGGATTTGGGTTTAGAAAAAGGTACCTCAAAGACTTCACTGTAAGCCAGGGGAGGAAGAAAGCCAAAAGCTCCAGTGCAAGGTAGAGGGTTTGGGTTTAGAAGGAGTTACCTCCAAGGCTCCACTGCAAGCCAGGAGAGGAAGAAAGTCAAAAGGTCCAGTGCAAGCTAGAGGATTTGAGTTTAGAAAAAGGTACCTCCAAGGCTTCACTGCAAACAAGGAAAGGAAGAAAGTCAAAAGCTCCAGTGCAAGCTAGAGGGTTTGGGTTTAGAACGAGGTACCTCCAAGGCTTCACTGCAAACCAGGAGAGGAAGAAAGTCCAAAGCTCCAGTGCAAACTAGAGGGTTTGGGTTTAGAAAAAGGTACCTCCAAGGCTTCACTGCAAACCAGGAGAAGAAGAAAGTCAAAAGCTCCAGTGCAAGCTAGAGGGTTTGGTTTTAGAACGAGGTACCTCCAAGGCTTCACTGCAAACCAGGAGAGGAAGAAAGTCCAAAGCTCCAGTGCAAGCTAGAGGGTTTGGGTTTAGAACGAAGTACCTCCATGGCTTCACTGCAAACCAGGAAAGGAAGAAAATCAAAAGCTCCAGTGCAAGCTAGAGGGTTTGGGTATAGAACGAGGTACCGCCAAGGCTTCACTGCAAACCAGGAGAGGAAGAAAGTCAAAAGCTCCAGTGCAAGCTAGAGGGTTTGGGTTTAGAAAAAGGCACCTCAAAGACTTCACTGCAAGCCAGGAGAGGAAGAAAGTCAAAAGCTCCTGTGCAAGCTAGAGAGTTTGGGTTTAGAAGAAGGTACCTCAAAGACTTCACTGCAAGCCAGGAGAGGAAGAAAGTCAAAAGCTCCAATGCAAGCTAGAGGATTTGGGTTTAGAACGAGGTACCGCCAAGGCTTCACTGTAAGCCAGGAGAGGAAGAAAGCCAGAAGCTCCAGTGCAAGCTAGAGGGTTTGGGTTTAGAAGGAGGTACCTCCAAGGCTCCACTGCAAGCCAGGAGAGGAAGAAAGTCAAAAGCTCCAGTGCAAGCTAGAGAATTTGGGTTTAGAACGAGGTACCTCCAAGGCTTCACTGCACACCAGGAAATGAAGAAAGTCAAAAGCTCCAGTGCAAGCTAGAGGGTTTGGGTTTAAAACGAGGTACCTCCAAGGCTTCACTGCAAACCAGGAAAGGAAGAAAGTCAAAAGCTCCAGTGCAAGGTAGAGGATTTGGGTTTAGAAGGAGGTACCTCTAAGGCTTCACTGCAAGGCAGGAGAGGAAGAAAGCCAAAAGCTCTAGTGCAAGCTAGAGGGTTTGGGTTTAGAACGAGGTACCTCCAAGGCTTCACTGCAAACCAGGAAAGGAAGAAAGTCAAAAGCTCCAGTGCAAGCTAGAGGGTTTGGGTTTAGAACGAGGTACTTCCATGGCTTCACTGCAAACCAGGAAAGGAAGAAAATCGAAAGCTCCAGTGCAAGCTAGAGGGTTTGGGTTTAGAACGAGGTACCTCCAAGGCTTCACTGCAAACCAGGAAAGGAAGAAAGTCAAAAGCTCCAGTGCAAGCTAGAGGGTTTGGGTTTAAAACGAGGTACCTCCAAGGCTTCACTGCAAACCAGGAAAGGAAGAAAGTCAAAAGCTCCAGTGCAAGGTAGAGGATTTGGGTTTAGAACGAGGTACCTCTAAAGCTTCACTGCAAGCCAGGAGAGGAAGAAAGCCAAAAGCTCTAGTGCAAGCTAGAGGGTTTGGGTTTAGAACGAGGTACCTCCAAGGCTTCACTGCAAACCAGGAAAGGAAGAAAGTCAAAAGCTCCAGTGCAAGCTAGAGGGTTTGGGTTTAGAACGAGGTACCTCCATGGCTTCACTGCAAACCAGGAAAGGAAGAAAATCGAAAGCTCCAGTGCAAGCTAGAGGGTTTGGGTTTAGAACGAGGTACCTCCAAGGCTTCACTGCACACCAGGAAAGGAAGAAAGTCAAAAGCTCCAGTGCAAGCTAGAGGGTTTGGGTTTAAAACGAGGTACCTCCAAGGCTTCACTGCAAACCAGGAAAGGAAGAAAGTCAAAAGCTCCAGTGCAAGGTAGAGGATTTGGGTTTAGAACGAGGTACCTCTAAGGCTTCACTGCAAGCCAAGAGAGGAAGAAAGCCAAAAGCTCTAGTGCAAGCTAGAGGGTTTGGGTTTAGAACGAGGTACCTCCATGGCTTCACTGCAAACCAGGAAAGGAAGAAAGTCAAAAGCTCCAGTGCAAGCTAGAGGGTTTGGGTTTAGAAAAAGGTACCTCAAAGACTTCACTGCAAGCCAGGAGAGGAAGAAAGTCAAAAGCTCCAGTGCAAGCTGGAGGGTTTGGGTTTAGAAAAAGGTACCTCAAAGACTTCACTGCAAGCCAGGAGAGGAAGAAAGTCAAAAGCTCCAGTGCAAGCTAGAGGGTTTGGGTTTAGAAAAAGGTACCTCGAAGACTTCACTGCAAGCCAGGAGAGGAAGAAAGTCAAAAGCTCCAATGCAAGCTAGAGGATTTGGGTTTAGAACGAGGTACCGCCAAGGCTTCACTGTAAGCCAGGGGAGGAAGAAAGCCAGAAGCTCCAGTGCAAGGTAGAGGGTTTGGGTTTAGAAGGAGGTACCTCCAAGGCTCCACTGCAAGCCAGGAGAGGAAGAAAGTCAAAAGCTCCAGTGCAAGCTAGAGGATTTGAGTTTAGAAAAAGGTACCTCCAAGGCTTCACTGCAAACCAGGAAAGGAAGAAAGTCAAAAGCTCCAGTGCAAGCTAGAGGGTTTGGGTTTAGAACGAGGTACCTCCAAGGCTTCACTGCAAACCAGGAGAGGAAGAAAGTCAAAAGCTCCAGTGCAAGCCAGAGGATTTGGGTTTAGAAAAAGGTACCTCCAAGGCTTCATTGCAAACCAGAAAAGGAAGAAAGTCAAAAGCTCCAGTGCAAGCTGGAGGGTTTGGGTTTAGAACGAGGTACCTCCAAGGCTCCACTGAAAGCCAGGAGAGGAAGAAAGTCCAAAGCTCCAGTGCAAGCTAGAGGATTTGGGTTTCGAACGAGGTACCTCCAAGGCTTCACTGCAAACCAGGAAAGGAAGAAAGTCAAAAGCTCCAGTGCAAGCTAGAGGGTTTGGGTTTAGAACGAGGTACCTCCAAGGCTTCACTGCAAACCAGGAGAGGAAGAAAATCGAAAGCTCCAGTGCAAGCTAGAGGGTTTGGGTTTAGAAGGACGTACCTCTAAGGCTTCACTGCAAGCCAGGAGAGGAAGAAAACCAAAAGCTCTAGTGCAAGCTAGAGGGTTTGGGTTTAGAACGAGGTACCTCCAAGGCTTCACTGCAAACCAGGAAAGGAAGAAAGTCAAAAGCTCCAGTGCAAGCTAGAGGGTTTGGGTTTAGAACGAGGTACCTCTAAGGCTTCACTGTAAGCCAGGGGAGGAAGAAAGCCAGAAGCTCCAGTGCAAGGTAGAGGGTTTGGGTTTAGAAGAAGGTACCTCCAAGGCTCCACTGCAAGCCAGGAGAGGAAGAAAGTCAAAAGCTCCAGTGCAAGCTAGAGGGTTTGGGTTTAGAACGAGGTACCTCCAAGGCTTCACTGCAAGCCAGGAGAGAAAGAAAGTCAAAAGCTCCAGTGCAAGCTAGAGGGTTTGGGTTTAGAACGAGGTACCTCCAAGGCTTCATTGCAAACCAGGAGAAGAAGAAGATCAAAAGCTCCAGTGCAAGCTAGAGGGTTTGGGTTTAGAACGAGGTACCTCCAAGGCTTCACTGTAAGCCAGGAGAGGAAGAAAGTCAAAAGCTCCAGTGCAAGCTAGAAAGTTTGGGTTTAGAACGAGGTACCCCCAAGGCTTCACTGCAAGCCAGGAGAGGAAGAAAATCGAAAGCTCCAGTGCAAGCTAGAGGGTTTGGGTTTAGAACGAGGTACCTCCAAGGCTCCACTGCAAGCCAGGAGAGGAAGAAAGTCAAAAGCTCCAGTGCAAGGTAGAGGGTTTGGGTTTAGAACGAGGTACCTCCAAGGCTTCACTGCAAGCTAGGAGAGGAAGAAATTCAAAAGCTCCACTGCAAGCTAGAGTTTTTGGCTTTAGAACGAGGTACCTTCAAGGCTTCACTGCTAGCCAGGAAAGGAAGAAAGCCAAAAGCTCCAGTGCAAGCTAGAGGGTTTGGGTTTAGAACGAGGTACCTCCAAGGCTTCACTGCAAACCAGGAGAGGAAGAAAGCCAAAAGCTCCAGTGCAAGCTAGAGGGTTTGAGTTTAGAAAGAGGTACCTCCAAAGCTTCACTGCAAACCAGGAGAAGAAGAAAGTCAAAAGCTCCAGTGCAAGCTAGAGGGTTTGGGTTTAGAATGAGGTACCTCCAAGGCTTCACTGCAAACCAAGGAAAGTTATTTGACCGTGGAAACTGATGTCTGTTGTTGAGATCTTCTGTGTTATATAGGTGCTTGATGTGAGGGTGACGCTGTTGTTCTTCCGTCGTCACATGACCAGTGGTTTCGCTATTGTCTCCGCCGTTTGCAGCTGTATAGGTACACCACATTGACTTGACACCTAGCCTTCCATTCCAGGTGCTGCTATCGGCTGAAGGAATTCCACTCCCATTCGCTAAGGCTCTCTCACTTAGTAAAGCGGAACCCTTGTTGGCTCAGCACGTGGGTGTGAGCTTTAATTCGCATTTTTGCCACGGCTCAAGACATTTTGAGAGCACTATAGTAATCTGTAGTAAGACGCGCGTGATTGATGTTTGTAAATAGAAAAACATGTCTGGTGTTTGTAAACATAACCATGCCTTAAATTTCGATATTTTGAGATTAAACATTAAAGTATTTCTGGTCTCAGCTTCTTTTATTGTTTTTTTCTATTTTATTCTTTCTTTTCGAAGTAGAGCGCTGTTTCAGTGGTAGAGCGGAGGGTCCTTAGGTTTGATTCCAGACGCAATTGAGTTTGTGGTGGACAAAATTGTGTCTGTGTGTTTTCTCGAGATTCTCATGTTTCCTCACAGATCTTCATTCCATCGTTTATTTCATAATCATTTTACTTCAATTAATTATCCATTTTCTTTAGCCCAAAGATCATAATCATGGGACGTAAAACTAAAATTTTCATTTCATTTTATTTTCTTTTTCTTTTTCTTTTTTTTCTTTTTTTTCTTTTTTTTGTTTTAACAGGCTGATCGCCAGTCATAAAACATTGTGGCTTTCTTATTTGTTGGGTAACTTAATAACAGAGACTGTTTAGTGTATTGTAATTATTTACTGGCGAATGTGTTATAGGTTACTAAGGATAAAAATTTGATTTGGTTACTCCATAGTATTTATTCACTGTCATGTAATTTGCCAACAAAAATATTTGACTTTATACAATAATTCAGTAAAATCAAGTGTTAACCATAGCATGTCAATATCATTATTCATTGAGGAACCTGAGTTTATACAATATTTTTGATGACTTACGTAATGATATATTAATCTTAAATCCTCACAATGAATCTTGCCTCTTTGTGACTGAAAGGATCCCTTAAGAGACAGTAGTTGATCCCAGAGATGGAGTGGGTCGTGGGTCAATAGGCTTCCATTATTCTCCTATTTTCATTTGTTTCTATTTGTTTATCTGATATCTAAGTGAAAAAAGAACTTCAGGCACTTTTGGATATTGATATTTGTAACTGTAATAATAGCAATATGACTTACTACTTGGCTTTCAAGACAAAGTGTGTGCGTTTTTGGAGGAGCTGACTACTGGAATTTTTTTTTTCAATAAGGATTGAAATTCATCGTAATATGTCTCATTATAAACATTTTACCATTTTATATCGTAAAGGTCAGAGCTACCGCTATTGTAACAGAACAGTGCTTGATTGACCGTAGAAATTCAAACTCCGATTAATGATAATTTCACAGCCTTGTTTTATTACAAGTGTAAACTCTTTAGTCAGTGGGGAGAATGGCGTGGATCATGGGTCTGAGTTGATGACGATGGGTTTTGCTGGGTGGTGGGTTAGAGAGGGTTACGGTAGGTCGTGGATCAGTGGGTTATGGGTCAAGTTTCACCGACCCACGCCATCTCTGGCTGAGTCTATTTCTCCTTGAAAAGATGTGACGAAAATGACGTCTCTCCTTGAAAAGTTTACCTTGAATACTTCTGTTTCGTTTTTTTTTTTTTATCTCATTAGGAGAATTCAGCCTAGTCACATCTCATTGCCAAGTTTGTGTTCGAGTGTCGCCAGTGGGTGTTCTTGAATGGTCTTCGGCTGATAACCGAGAGACGAACACTGTCGTGGGTTCGAGCTTCACTCAAGAGGAAGGATGTTTTTGTCTTCCATCTTTCTGCGTTTATGTCCTCTTCATATTTGACCAAAACATAAAAAATATAGTTCGTGCAAGTAAAATCGGACAAGCAAAGTAAATTACCTTTATTATTCTACTTTGCCCTGGAGTACCCTATAAGGAAAATCAAAGATAGCCAGGACCTAGAGTTGAATGGTATTCACCAGGTTATGGCGTATACTGATAATGTAAATTTAATAGATGGTAGGAGAACAGTAGAAAGATATGTGGATATCTTATAAGACGCTTGCAGGGATATGGCTTTAGAAGTAAATACAGCGAAAACCAAATACTGTTAAGTTCGTCAGGGTCGTAATACTGCAAATTATGGATGCGTTAAAATACCAAATAACACAATACTTCCGACAAAGTGGTATTTTCAAGTATCTAGGATACGTGTTACCAGACCAAAACTGTCTACGAAGAAATTAAATGTCGATTGAAAGCAGGAAATTCGTGTTATTATTCAGTTCAAAATATTTTGCCGTCGTGAATTATGTCGAAGTATTTCAAATTAAAATATATAAAATGATAATCATGTCTGGTGTCCTGTATGGCTTCGAAACATGGTTACTTACTCTGAGGGAAGAACGTAGACTGAAAGGTTCATGCGAAGAAGGTAATGAAACGCATATTGAGAACCATGTGGTTCAGATTTCACGTTAACCAGTAGTCCACGTCTCATGTAGCCTCGCTGCTGAAAGGGACGCTAAATTCATCATTCAGAACCAAAAAGAATGGGAATGTGGAATGGCGAAAACTTCATAACGAGGAACTGTATAGTCTGTATCGTCTACCTAAGATTGTTAGGATCATCAAGTCTAGGAAGCTCAGGTGGACAGGTAATGTAGAAAGAATAGAAGAAAGCAGGAACACTTAAAACTTTAACTGGAAATTCAATCGGAAGAAAGCAGGAACACTTTAAAATTTTAACTGGAAATTCAATCGGAACAAAGCAGGAACACTTTAAAACTTTTAACTTGAAATTCAATCGGAACAAAGCAGGAACACTTTAAAATTTTAACTGGAAATTAATTCGGAAGAAAGCAGGAACACTTTTAAACTTTTAACTGGAAATTCATTCGGAACAAAGCAGGAACACTTTAAAACTTTTAACTGGAAATTCAATCGGAAGAAAGCAGGAACACTTTAAAACTTTTAACTGGAAATTCATTCGGAAGAAAGCAGGAACACTTTAAAACTTTTAACTGGAAATTTAATCGGAAGAAAGCAGGAACACTTTAAAACCTTTGACTGGAAATTCAATCGGAAGAAAGCAGGAACACTTTAAAACTTTTAACTGGAAATTCTTTCGGAACGAAGCAAGAACACTTTAAAACTTTTAACTGGAAATTCAATCGGAAGAAAGCAGGAACACTTTTAAACTTTTAACTGGAAATTCATTCGGAACAAAGCAGGAACACTTTAAAACTTTTAACTGGAAATTCAATCGGAAGAAAGCAGGAACACTTTAAAACCTTTGACTGGAAATTCAATCGGAAGAAAGCAGGAACACTTTAAAACTTTTAAGTAGAAATTCATTGGGAAGAAAGCAGGAACCAGTTGGATCCAGTTGGCTAAGGACTGAGAAGTGTATGGAGAGGTTTTGTGAAAGCGGCATTGAACTTCCGATATCGTAGACCATAGAGTTAGTTAGTTCATATTATTTTGTTCAGTGCAACGAGATCTTTAATTGGCATGTACGTAATTTTTGTGTGTGTGTTATTTATGCTTAAAAATGTAGAACACATCAGTGTTATTAAGGACGAATAAACTCTTGCGGACGACTGGTGTTTCCACGTGAAATCCGTGTGAAGTTAACAAATGATTTTGTTCGTTGGTAGCGAATGGTGGAAGAAATCCTTTCATCCATTTCTTTAAGAGTACATATTTTTTCTCCCTCTTTCATTCTTTGATTCTAGTCTCCTGGTGATTCACGGGAGACTCGCAGTGGATTAGCCATGTCTCTTACAGGTCTGTCACCCACCTGTGTTTACTATTGGGTGCTCACTCACCACGAGCAAAAATCCTCTTTTGCCGCTTCGCTCCAGTAATTCAATTATGGCTCTTTCTTTCACAGCCTCTTGCTTCTCATCCTGATCTTATTAGTTCTTGTTGGTGTTGTTATTATTTTTCTGCTTGTCTTGGCGAATTGGTAGAACATGGATAAAACGTGGATTTGGGATTACGTGAGAAGTGTCATAACAAAAGATAGCAGTTTTATATTTAAAAATATGGAATTACTTGGGTACAGAAAAGAGATCCAGTGAGTGTTGCAAGCTGTCTTGGATAGAATGGCGCAGATAAACAGTCAATTTTTAAAAACGTGTTTGGTTTATCTAAGCTTTTCTACATATGCGTATCCTTCCGTCCCTACCTTTCAAGAACTACTTGATAGATAGATCACCATCAATTTCGGCCACGTTATATAGAGTCAGAATTTAGGTATCGAGTTCGCTATTGAAGATGATTCATTCACTTGATCCGAAGTGGCCCCGCATAACATAGTCGCTAAAGCTCTAGGCTTTGGTTCGAGCGGACCCGGGTTCGATGTTCGGTGGAGTCAGTCGTTTCAAAAGGGTCTGCTTTTTAAGGCCAACCAAACTTAGTGAGGTTTTCCCTGAGTTTTCCTCATCCAAATCTTCTAAATGCCGGGTTGATATCTAACATGGTCCCAGGCTGATCCATTCCTTTCTTCTTCTCCTATTCCGCGGGCAGTGTGATCGCCAAGGAACGTCATCCCTCATAGACGTGAAGAGCTAACATGGTCATAGATACCGAAAACCCAAAAATCTAATCCCTAATCCCAAGTTGGTCCGAAGATATGCCCCTTCCCTATATATTCCTATAAGGTGTAATTAGAGACGAATTTCCCTTTGGCGATATGCAACCCAACTATACATGAAAGTAAGCTTAGTTGCATACAATTTTTACTTTCGATATGCTAACCACTCTATCACATTGTATATACATGATACTTCCACTTGCTAATAAAAGGGCTTTTCCATCACTGATAACAATAATAACCTCCACTACGATAACTCTTCTGCACAACTGGAGCAAGTTTCTTCATTCTCCCTGTTTCTTGTTCCCCATATGAGTCAATCAAAGTTGAGCAACGTTTTGTCTCATGTAAAACCTTATTTTCATTCTCCCACCTATTAACAGTGCTTTCAATCATAGATTTAATATCTAATTATTTCAGAATGGGCCTTAATTCTATGAAGATTCAGGATTGTGTTGCCCAGGAGACTAGATCTCGTCTCGTTTCGTGTCGTAAATTTCTAAGAAGTCTTGTCTCGATTCTGGAATAATTATCTTTCGTCTCGTCTCGATTTGTACATTTATGTACTTTTTGGAAGTATTCTTTATAAAATTTTACATTTAGTAATAAGAAAGTTCAAATGCTATAAAGGAGTATTTCTTGAATAAAAAAAGACACATATCCCCAGGTTTCTTAATCAATAAAGAAGCATAAAAATTATTCACAGTACAAAACTACTAAAGCCTTTCTTTTTCAAGTGTACCCTCGGAAAATATGTAAACACACTTCGGCCTCACCTCCGCCAACCCTCTTACTGAGGAATCCTTCCATTCATTTTGTGGAAAGAAGCGAATGACTTCGGCTGTGTTGCCAATTTATCATTTAGCCGTTTGGTCTTGGCGAGTAAAGATTGTAGGCTACCTAGAATAGATAACAAGACCGTGCACAGTGAAGCCCTGTCAATGTGGCAACCCTGTTCACACACATTCAAGTATTGAAAAATCTCGACAGCAGCGCCAGCAGGGGCACAGTTGAAATAGAAAGGTTCTAGTAATTGACTTTAATAAAGCAAATTATGTGAAATGCAAAACTGCTGACTAAACTTCTTCCTATTATAAGCACCTATTATTGCCTTCCAGACTCGTTGAATTTATTGTCTCATTTCGAAAATGAGACGAGAATGTCATGTTATTTGTCTCGTCTGAATTTAAAACTGTATTTTTTTACTCATGGCCAAACTAGTTAAGAAACAGTTCCACTAGGAAATCAAATATGTACTAAGTTGAGTGTGACATGTTCATGGATCACCTGTCAAACAAATAAGTCAGTGCGTGCGCTTGAATCGAGCGTCTTATTAAAACAGGTAATAAAACAGTCAAATGAATTCACCTTCAAATTTATCAGGCTATGAACCGTCTACATAGCACGAGCAAGAGTTATCACAGTTTTGAATACGATAAGTACTATATGTACCAAGTTTGGTTAAAACTTCTCTATGTATTCGAGAGTTATGCTGGAACAGGCACACACAAAGACACACACACACACACACACATACATACATACGTATATCGAATCCAGAATATGATCAAGGGAGGGGCTAAACAATAGTTTGCCGCTTTATCCAGTGTAAAACAGAATTGAAGTCCATTTTATCCAGTGTATACCTGAGGGTCAAGGGGGGGGGGCTATAGCCCCTATAGCCCTCCCCTTGAATCCGCTCTTGTATATATATATATATATATATATATATATATATATATATAGTATACGGGTACTAAACGGCATCGGAAGTGTCACTCTTCATCTCAGTGAACCTTACTATGGATTCGACACTAATATCGGTCATTTTCGATCATTTTAAAATATCTTCCCCTCACCCGCCCCTAAGTTGCACCGACAAAGTGGTATGATAAGAACCGTCCCAGGCCGGAACCTCATCTACGTAGAAAATTTGATCGAGGTCAATTGGGTGATTTCGAGAGGTACGAAGCCACAAACCTAGTAACCATCATTTATGTACTGTACATGCATTATTATATGTATATAAAAAGATTCAAGGAATTCCTTATACAGGCATGCGGTAACGCAGGTAGCGACATAGATGTTAGTGGAACTGTTTATTATTAGGATTAGCGTGACGCACAAACCGTTTATTGTCAGGATTTAAAAAGATATGTAATCTTTTTTATAAAATTGAAAGTGACTATGTTTGTGACTCTTAATCTCTTGAAGCGCCCGACCGATCTCGATCAAATTTTTGACGTAGACGAGGTTCTGGCCTGGGAGTGCTTTTAGCTACACACTTTGACGATAGAACTTAGGGTTGGGGGAAGTTAGAAAAAATAAACAAAACTTAATAACTCTTGAACCACCAGACCGATCTCGATCAAATTTTTAACATAAATGAGGTTCGGGACTGGGATTCTTTTTATCATTTCAAGTTGACCAAAACAACGTAGGGGATGGGGAGGAGGGGGAGATATATAAAAATCAATATAAATAAAGATATAAATGTCTAGGTTTGTGATTTATAACTCTTGAACCACCCGACCGATTTCAATCAAACTTTCAACATAGATGGAAGTTTGGGACTAGAAAGTTTCGTATAATTTCATCTTGACGCTAGAACCTAGGGGTGGAGGAGGTGAGGGGGAGTTATATATGAGAATAAATAAAACTTAATAACTCTTGAACCACACAACCGATCTCGATCCAATTTTCAACATAGATGAGGTTCATACCTGGGGTGGGTTTTATCACATCATTTTAACGGAAGAATTTAAGGTAGGGAAGGGATACATATATATGGGTGTACCTTATTTTGATTAATTTCGTGTTGCCAAACCCACTCCCCCAAATGTATTCTATGTGACCATAAACACGCATTGGTGAAATATTAGCTCTCTACAAGAACATTAACCCGTGCCGACTTGACGACAAAGTCATGAAATTTACGTCTCTACATTATAATTTGAATTTCCAACCGTGATAACGGAGAAACTAAAAGAGACAAAGAAATAAAACTTTGCACGAAGCAACTAGAGAAAGGACGACATCTGCCCGTGTATTGACGAACGTCACCTGATGAACAGTGTTGCCAACTCAAGAGAAAATTATGTTTTTGTAAATCTAATGACCTAAATTGGATATCATCATTGAAAGCAGCAATGAAAATAAAGACAAAAGAGATGGTAAACGTAGATCAGTGTTGCAAACTTTTCGAGAAATAACGTGAAATAGCTACGTGCTGAATAGCAAACACCGTTAGCGCATATAGGAAGTGAGGTAATAACGTTTTGTACACCTTAAATTAAATAGCAACAAGAACTATTTACGCTGACTCTAGGTCTAGAAAGGTTCGCGGAACAGTGTTGCCATTAACAGAAGAGAAAATAGAGTTTGGAAAAGATACAATAACTCGGAGAAGGTCCCTGGTACAGTATGGTTTAAAACCTATAGTGCAAGGCGGTAGAGCATGAGGAGTAGTTCCGTGGTTATGAGAGATTGATAAGTCACGTACTGACCGTTATCTTGTTAAAGCTCAGAAGTAAGATTCTGAAAAGATGGCAACGCTGCACAGTTGCAGGTTTTTACTCTTGACATCATCATCGTTATCAGTGATCTCGAAAACCCACGGGTACATAAACCCATGCAAATTGCACGCTGTTTTCGTATTTTAACTAGTTTGTTAGGATTGCAACCTACTGTGCAGCGTTGCCATCTTTGCTAACAGCATATTTCATGGGTACCAAACAGATTAGATACGGAGTTGCGCATAGAAATTTTCATTTTAACCCAGCGAAGCGGGTAATCGGTAATGGAATTTTAAAGGAGTTGTCTCTAGACCCCCTTTAGAAAAAAGAAGCCAGTTACCATGGGCACCCGAAGAAAATTTTTTAGAGGGGGCATTTCCCTGGTTACTATATTACGTTTGGTATTTTTTTATTTACATTAAGAAAATCTTAAGAAATTTAATACATTTTCGTCAGCCAAAGAGGCCCGGGCCCCACCCTGCCCACCTTTCGGGCGCACATGGCAGTTATCCATTTCGTTTTTTTTTTTTTTCAGAAACCTACCAGGATTATTTTTAGGGCTTACAAAGAAGATACAGAGAATTTGTTTTGTTCGAGGATTTACTACCTCCTTGGTGTTATTATTATTATTATTATTATTATTATTATTATTATTATTATTATTATTATTATTATTATTATTATTATTATTATTATTATTATTATTATTTCGTATTTACTCTGATAAAACACATCGGAACGACAGAAATATAGTTCCCTTTTACTTTACTTTAATCACCAAACACGCATTTTCTGATAGAATTAGAGTTCGTCCATTTTGTTTAGAACTTATTACGGCACCGCTGATGTTGACGTAACCACGAAATCTTTGCTAGTTCACCTTACTCTTTGCTACTGACAAAATTAATATGTAATTTTATTTTCGATTTAATAAAAATGTTCAAAAAGTGTTTTCATTTTGTAACAGTAATTCTAAACCAAATTCTTTGCATGTGATAATCTCCATCAATTAGAGTTTGTAAACGCAGTCGTGTTTATATAGGGGAGTGATTACTCTTCAGTTAAAACGAGGAGATATATATATACGCACATTGGTAGCAGAGCGAGGTCTTAAACGTCACAAAATCGTGCGTCGCGGTGCGGCGTGCAGGAGAGAAAAGAAACAAACAAAACATCAAAGGATTTTGAATGCCGCCGACGTTGACAAATGAGGAACGTGAATGACAACCTAGCAGAGGTGAAAGTCATGCAACAGAATTAATGTCAAATGATAACAATCTCGTTGCATGCGTTTTATATATATATATATATATATATATATATATATATATATATATATATATATATATATATATATATATATATATATATATATATATATATATATATATATATATATATATATATATAAAGAAACGAACGAGGAGGAAGGAAAACGTATTTTAGTATATTCCCTTTAATTTCATCGTATTATATTCCGTACATAGTTTATATTTTTCCATTTTCTCCTCCCCGTCCATGTGAGTCCATACGCAGTCATAAATTTTATTGCAGGCAGAAGGACTTAATTCATGAAATTCTGAGCTAATTTATTTTATGCAAATAAACAGACTTATTCTATTTTTTTTTATTACAATTGCGTTGAGTGCGTACGTGTGAGTAGAGTAACCATCATTTGAACACGTAAGAGCAGGACACTATAAATAAATAAATAAATAAATAAATAAATAAATAAATAAACATTGCAACAAAGGTTTATTTGGAAATAAATTAAATTATTCATAACAATTTCAAAATAGAAGAGTACTCCAGAATGAAAATGTAAAATAAAACCAGTGTTTACTGTAGTAGGAAACGTAATAAAGCAGTGTTACCTTACACATCATCATCGTCGTCATAAATATTCTGCCATCATTACCTGATAACTTGCTGCAACTGAGAAGCTTCCATACTCCACAGTCTTCCACTAACCTCTTCGTCTTCACGAAGGATTTTTCTGCTTTGATATCGTCCATCAATTGTAGTCTCCTTCACCCTCTCCCTCTATTACCTGCCACCATAACCTGTAGCACGTCCCTCATGATACAGTTCCTTCTTAGCCAATATCTGAACCAATATGTCTTCCTCTTCTTAATAATATCCGAAATTGTTGTTTTCTCCCCGACCATTTCTAACACCCTCTCATTTGTTTTCCGCTCGACCCAGGTATTTTTCTCAATTCTTCTCGACATCCACATTCCGAAAACTTTCCAGTCGTTCTTAATACTTTTGGCGTAATGTCCATCTTTGGACAAATGATTTTATTACAATAAAAATTATAGTGATTTGTAGTGGCAAAGATCCGTACCAAGATGTTTTTGGAATCAAATGAAATCTTTTAGTCCTTGGATCATGACTTTTAGGCTAAGGAAGATGATGATTAAGGCAAGTGAATGATGGTAAAAAAAAAAAAAAAATGGGGTAGTGAGAATGTGGGATGGAACAGGAGTGCTCCGAGAGAAAACCCACGGACATGATGTTGTCCACCACAAGCTTACTTTGGTGAGATCGAACCAGGATCTTCACGCATCAGAAGTAAGTGCTCAACCTCTGAGCCATTGTCTCTGGTAAAATATTACTTAAAAAAGAATAGAAATAATAATTTGTATTCTCAAAATGGAACAATCCCTGTTAATCGGGATAATAGGCTTCTAGTATTTGTCCCAATGTTAGGTATATATGTATTACTGTTAGGAATACGTGTTTGGTGCAAATGAAATGTCCACCCCAAATGAATCCTTTCGAAAGGCCAAAGGAATGAAAACTACAGCATTTGGTGAACCAAATCAGTCTCCGTCAGCAACCACACACTTATTGCACCTTTGAGCAAACGATTGGATTCCGTGATAGGAATAGTCTGGAGTTCTAGGAAGAAGTCCTCAATCCTGCGTTGCAGTGTCCAATCGTCAAGGAAGGTCATGGGGGCGCGGTTGGCTCAGTGGTAGAGCCTTCACCTCCGGTGCCTGGTTCGATCCCAGCTTGCGCCGTGTGGACCTTGTGATAGACCAACACTGTGCTCGTGGGTTTTCTCGGGGTTCTCCCGTTTCCTCCCACCTTCTTCATTTCACCATTTTCATTCATTTCTCATAATCACCGTCTCCTTTAGGCTAACCGGCATAACTGTGGGACGTAAAACTTATGAAAGGTCTTTCCTATCAAGAAGTAAACGAGACATTGGAAAAGGCGGTAGACGTTGGAAGAGACACCATGAGCTGGATGAGGGAGGAGAATGTTTGAAATTGCAGCTCATGCAAAGTTTTCAACGTCCTTTGAGCAATATTTGCGCCCGGTATGCGAAAAACAATTGTATCTGGTATGTCGATTATATCATAAACTAAAACAAATACAGTGAAACCTCTACCAACGGACACCTCTATAAAGCGGACACCTCCCGTAACGGACATATTTTGTAATCCCCAAACACTGTAATAGGAAAAAACATATTGATAAACCTCTCTAAAGCGGACACTCTCTAGTACGGACACGGACAGTCTTTCCTGTCTTTTATAGGTATTATTTACCTCCGTATTAAGGACACTCTCTCTAGAAACAAGTTGGAAAGTGCAGTAAAAATACATTTTTAGTAATTCATACATGTGTCATCAAGGAAGCAACCCAGACGAAGTCTCTGTTTAACAACACTCTCATGTCCTTTGCTTGCATCCACTCCCACTCAAACTGTTTTAGACAGAAAAGTGTTTGACAGTTACCCACAATTTGAGATGACACGTTATGGTACAGTTCCGCTAGAATCTGTAAGAAAGCAGAAGACAAGTTTGGTATTTTTGGCCCGCGGGTACACATATTGTCTGAAAAAAGACATTACTGGACTGTAATTAACTCACAAATTAAAACAACATACCGAAAATGTAGTAAGTAGTAGCAAGTGTAAAGAGCAGAGAACTATGTCATCTTATTTCCATGTTGTGCCTCGAACATAGAGTATTGGGTGGCGGAGGATAATTCAGGCATTTTTGTAATATTCGTAAATACATGATTCATGCAAAAATATTCGTTTTCTAATTGCGTATTACCTTGTTTACTAATTTACGTCATAAAATATTGAAACCTCTTAAAGGCGGACACCTCTCTATAGCGGACAATTTTTGATTCCCCATGGCTGTCCGCTTTAGAGAGGTTTCACTGTATATCGTTGCGTTGACGCAAACTGTTACGGAACGAGGCACCATGTCGAGTAGCTGATCTAACCAGTACTGTTTCAACAATTTAGTTCAAAATCCGATGGAGTTGATAGTTGGAAGTTGCTGCAAGTAAGTGTCAAAATTTAACACAACTAGTACAATACTCAGTGGTGCCCCCCCCCCCATATCCATGACGCACACTCCCCCAAATTGTCTATCCGTAGGTGTTCTTCCATGAAAAAAAAAATCTTTTCGATTAATTTTTACACCCCATCAAACATATTTATATAGATTTTTACCCTTCCTCCAAATATTTGAATGACGCAGTTTGCGTCATAGCCTTCCTTTGTGGGCATCTCTGCAATACTGAACTATTGTATCGAATTCCAAACACAAAAAACCTCTTTTACTGTGTATGATTACCATATATGAGGAATTTTTCAAGTTTTATGCAAAAAAAAAAAAAAAATCCTTCACTTTCGTCAGTTTATGACATTCATAAGGACCAATGTCGAACCCTCAACCCACGCTTTATATCTAAAAAAATATCTACAAAGACAGGGACATTCCCTGGGTGGAAGTTCCATTTCATTCGCATTATGATTCAAAAGTTCTGGTATCCCAAAGTTCGAGTTACGTGACTTTACGGATACCGTAAGACTTGCACCAGATGTAAGGAATTTTGAAGAAAATCGCATGTAACTTACAAACGTAATGATTTAGAACACTGTATTTTAAACATATAACAGTTAGATATATATAAGGAAAACATTCGTGGAAGTGCATTAGTAAACATTCAGTATAACCATAGTTAAACTTTGGTGCAAAGTAACCCAATAGGTGAGGTTACTTTGCACAAAAAAAAAAAAAAAAAAGGTTCAACATACGTACAGAAAGTTTCTGTGCAATGTTTTCCCTTCAGTATTTACATATTTCACTTCCTACACAAAACTGCATGCAGTCTATAAATATTGATATTACAATTATAGTACCGGTATCAGTAGTTAGTATGAATTATCGATGTTTGTAAAGAAAATTATGTATTTTTTGGTACCGACACAGGAACCACATTCTGTTAGTTTAGCATATGACCGACAAAAATTCCAACTCAGGAACAGAATAAAATCTCCATGAACTGATTTGTCTTGGTTGCTCTTTATTTACAGGTTTTGAGACTTTAAAATTTTAAAAGCATTCCTACTTTCTTTCATTCTGGCTAAATCACCTGCCCACCTGAGCCTTCTACACCTGATGACGCTAACAATGTTTGGAAAACCGTCTAACTTCTTCCTGGACATGGTTTTTGGTCTGTTAATATTTTCATCCTAGGCATTTGAAACTATCGACTTTGTTGAAAGTATTATTTGATATTTTGAATCATAAAAAAATTGTATGTATTTAATTTTCTCTGCTTGTACCAACATTTCCTCATTTTTGTTTTAAAGAAATAGTTTTAACTGGTAACACTGATCCAACCACACGCATTTTTTAAAATCGGAAATGACTTAGGAATCCAGAAGGAAAGTCCAAGAACGATAGGGTGGTTGTGCCAGTCTTCGACCACCCCCTAGTTGCCGACCACTTTTCACTTTAAAACCATATATTAGGCTTATTTTCCGACAAAAAAGCATGCTTTTCCGTTATAATTGAATTGCAGCTTATTCTGAACCAATCACAAAGATACTGTCAAAATATATTGCACATGCATTCGGTAATAGCCAATCAAATGTATGCCTACGGAAAACGCACTGAGTTTTCGACAACTTTAATCTGTTGCAAATGGGAACGACAGCGCCCTGTTTTTCGTGCTTTTCCATAGTTTTATCTCACTAAGTAAGAAATGCACATATTATTCTGTTACATGAAACTGTAGAGCACATTTTAGTAATTAAATTTTAGTGATAACTGTAAGTTATGAAGAATAAATCAATAAAATGTAGTGGTCGGTGAATGGCTTATGAAATATTCTTTGTTAACTAGTGTTCGACCACAGGGTGGTCGAGCACTGAAAAATTGTAGAAATATCAATAACGACTAACTTTCGATTCATCTGCATGAAATGAGTACCCAGTTACCAATTCTGGAGTTATAATGGAATACGAAAACATTTACTAGTGTTCGACCACTACTTTCCGTAATACATTTGTACTGGTCGAAGATTAGCTGTTTCTTTCTCAGTGTCCGACCATGCTTTGCGTTTGTATTTTCTCGCAGAATTTCTTGATTCAAACACTAATTCAGTGATCAATTTACATTTGTATAATAATCTGCTGAGTCTTACCGTTAATACATGAATATTCACCGAATGGCCGAGGCTCAGTGGTAATGGTGAAGAGGCAATCCACTGAAGGTTCGAATCCCTCTTAAGAGCAAGGGTATTTTTAATTGTCCTCGATATTTCTGTGTTCGTGTCCCTGTCAGGATTGGATTACCTCAAATTGGCTCGAGGAGCATTATTCAGGCTTCATGTTTCGGCTGAGACGAACTTTGAAAACAATAGTAAAACGTTGGCTTAGCATTCGGAAGGTCCTCGGTTCGATCCCAGCGGTCGACCATCTTGATAGTTCTTTCGGGTTTTTCCTCAGTCACACCAGGCAAATGCTGGGATGGTATCTTCAAAATAGGCCCTGGCCGTCTAACTTCCAACATCCTCTCCCCCACCCTATCCCGGTCGGAACCGTAGATGCCTAAAGGCCATAAAATAAATTCAAATTCAAGTAACTGAATATTCATGTAGTTTCCCAACATTTTCATGGAAAATTAACGGCACTGTTAGGGTATGACATTTAATTTGAATAATAAATTTATTATATTTGGTCTAATTCGTTTAATACTGAACTACACTATTCTCGCTTCGTCGTGGAACGCATTCAAATATTGTTAGCGGAATAGCTACTATCAGCTAACGAGGATCTACAAAAAGCTCTGGATGCTTGTCGAAAAAAAAAAAAACGCTCCATAGGAAAGGCATCAGTAATCTATGGAATTCCTCGTGTAACACTGATGGATAAATTTCATGGTCACAGTCCCAAAAAGCGAAAAATAGATCCAGAACCATACGTAACACAGAAAGAAGAGAGATTAGCAAACCGGCTCCTTAATGTGAGCAAAAGGGCATACGATCTTCTGAACAGTGTTAAAAAATTGTCGATTCAGAAAAACGCAAAACGCCGTTCAAAGACAATCGAGCTGGTGAAACTACTACAGTTACTTGAGGAGACACCCACAAATCGTGTCCCTAAACTTTGAACAAGGCGCGATACGCTGTAACCGAGGGAAACATTCGCTTGTGGTTTTAGGACCTTGAGAAATACTTGAAACAAACGGGGCAATCTGATATTCTAAATGATTCTGAGCGAATATTTAATGCTGATGAATCCAGCTTTCAACTGTATCACAAAGCAGGAAAGGCGTTGGGGTCCAAAGCGTGGAAAAATATGTACGAGGTGAAGGGCAACGAGAAAGAAACATTAACACTGCTTTGCACTTTTTCTGCACCAGGAGAAATTGTATCCCCGATGATCATATACCTGTATGTAAGAGATCTTCCAAAGGAGATCAGTGCAGTTTCTTCAGAGATTTTTATAGGCAGGTCAGATAGTGGCTGAATGCGAAGTGAAACGTTCTACGAATGGATAATAAACGAAACGGCTTCCTAAAATGGGTGAATGATCCCTCTATTATGAAACCAGTCCTTCTGCTAATCGACGGCCACAAGACTCACTTGGCAATGGAGACAGCGAATTTTGTTCCAGGCATGCTATAGTACTCCCACCAAACAGCACACATATTCTTCAACCCTGCGACGTATCAGTGTTCAAATCGTTTTCGAGAGTTCTACATGGAAACTGAGTAAAATGTTACAGTGTTATTTCTGCACCACTAATTAAAAGAGTGATATAGAAAGTACCAACATAATTAGTAATTAAAAACGAATTTAGAAGATGGGGTTTATACCCCTTCAACCGAGAGAAGACGAAGCATGTTTGGTGCTGCATTCCACTGAACCTTAAATGAATTTGATGGTCCCTTTGACAAAACCATCACAAAATTACTTAATCTCAGCGACTATTGTGCGAAACTGTGAAGTGATACCTGAAAAACTAATGATGTAACATCTACAGATGCTATTAGTTTGGTAAAGTTATGCTTTAGCCTTCATACTGTAATTAAAAGCACATTAACCGAGTGGTGGTCGATGACTAAACAGTAGGCGGTCGAACATTAACGAAAAATGGTCGAACACTAAAAAAAATCAGTTACCGGTGTTTCTCCGACTAATATTACATAAATGGTATAAGTTATTTCAATTTTAGATAAAGTATAGATAAAATATAGTTTTAGAAACAAATGTGAGCTACTTGTATAATCCTAAGTTGTTCCATTGAGTGAAAAACGATTAAGGACCATGAGAAAATGAGTTAGGTGGTCGAGGACTGGCACATTTACCCTACATATTGAGTTTGTACTAACAAATTTCGAAAAGCGTATTATTTTATTTTGTTTAGAAACAGAAGAGAAACTAATCAGAGTATACACATGCCTTTAATATACCTCAAGTTGATTGCAACATGTGATTTTTTTTTCTTTTCTTTTGATGTTTCAATATTATTGATTGTATGGTATACAAACACCAGAAAACTTTTTAACCGTAAGAGCAGAGTATGCAATTTTCTCTCCAACAATAATATCTGTAACGATTGCAGCCATTCTCCTTTAACTGCGATGCCCTTTAATTTTCATACCTTTAAGCCACACCCACGGAATTACTAACCTTCGCTTGGTGATGCTTCGAACTCTGGTCTTACGTCTGTTAACACAAGGTAGGAAATAACAGAAAACTTTTCGCATCGAAACTCCAACATTTCTTTCTTTCTTTCTTTTTTCCTTTCTTTCTTTCTTTTTTCTTTTTCTTTTCGATTTTTTTTCTTTCGGATTGGTCGTATATTTCAATAGTAATTTAAAATACCGTCTTGTTAATACTATTACAATAGTTATTATTATTATTATTATTATTATTATTATTATTATTATTATTATTATTATTATTATTATTTCTAAAATATTCCTGTTCATATTACCTACTGGGGCCACGGTGGCTCAGTGGTAGAGCGGTTACCTGTTGTGCGTGGGCTCCTTGGCTCAATCCCTACCCAAGTAAGTTTGTGGTGGACAATATTGTGTCCGCGGGTTTTCTCAGCGTGCTTCCGTTTCCTCTAACATTCTTATCACACCATACAAGTCTGCACGGGCCGGAATTTTTTAGCCCGGGCCCGTGAATTTACAATGTGAGGCCCGACCCAAGTCCGAAATATGTTTTAGCATTTAGGCCCGAGCCCAGTCCGAGCTCGTGTGATAATCAAATGAGCCCGAATTACAGAAATTTAATAATTAACGCAAAATTGTATTTTATTTACAGCAATTAGAGGTTTAATTTTGCAGTTGTGCTTTAAAAGTTCTCCAGAAAGAATGGTGCAATATATAACTTTGTACAGTATATTTACAAAGTTAGGCCCGAAAAGGCCGGAGAAATACGGTTGTATATTTAAAAATTTACGGCCGGAGCCCGACCCGGGCACAAAGTGATATATGCTTTTTATGCCCGCGGGCTCGGCTCGAGCCCGTGCCAGTGGCGGATACAGGGGGCGATCGGGGCAATCGCTCCCCGCGGAAGAGGAAAGTTTTTTTTTTTAAAATTTATATATAAATAAAACCCATCCTAGAGTTTGGAGCTCTTAAAAGTAGCTCTAAGTAGCAGTATTACAACCCACCGCATACCCCAGAAGTCCGTCCTGGATCCGCCCCTGGCCCGTGCAGACCTCTATCACACCAATTCTTTCATCATCATTTACTTGCCTTAATCATCCGTCTCCCTTAGCCTAAAGGACATAATCGTGGGACGTTAAACTAAAAGAAATAAAAGATATTAGAAATGTTAGTACTCTGTACTTCAAGTGTTACTACTACCGTTACTATTTCAACTATAATGGTACTATTATTACTACTACTTCAACTGTTGCTGCAACAATATTTTCTTATGTTTCTCATATTCTTTTGAGCACGACTTTTTGGTCTTTCAATAATGACATTCTTTCATATTTATTAAATTATGTTATCAATTGCACCCGTACCATTCGTGGAAATGCAAAATGCAAAATTAAACCTCTAATTGCTGTAAATGAAAATGCAATTTTGGGTTCATTATTAAGTCTTTGTAATTCCGGTTTATTTGGACTCATTTGATTATCGTACGAGCTCAGGCCGGGCTCGGACCTAAATGCTAAAACATATTTCGAACTCGGGTTCGGACTCACATTATAAATTCACAGGCCGGGCCGGGCCCGGGCTAAAAATTCCGGCCCGTGCAGACCTATATGGTGCGGGAGGATTCTAACAACTTCTAGACGAAGTTAAAGAAGGACAGTTACATATATAAATTTTCCACAAAACTTTACGAAACGGGACTAGACGGGAAAAACATTTCGAGAATTGAGACGAGACGAGAAAACGTTATTTCTCGTCTCGTCTTGCGGGCACCACTACTCAAGATCTATAATTAGTAAAGACATACATTTCACTTAAGCATCAATGCAACCCTAATGGTGGACATTTCCAATGGTTATACCGCCATTGCCTTTATGTGAAGCATGTGCATTGAACGAAAAAATATTTGAACGTGAATTCTCACTAATTTTATCTACGGTAACATGTTATTTCAAATATAAATAAATTATGAAGTGATGAATAGGATATTTCGGTTTGAAAATGTTTCCTATCCTGAAGTTGCGTGACAATGCGTGTCTCACAGCCAAACATTTGGCACGCAATCGTTTGAAGGCTAGTAAAATGTAAGGTAAAAGTGAGGCTTCCCCCCATTCTACCTTGTTTTCTGTTGGTTTGGCTTGTAATGATTGTAGAGTAAGCAAACAATAAGAAAGAAAAAAATACAACTAAAAACGAAATTCTTTATATAAACCGTACGTGTACGTAAGGAAAATTATATTTGTGAATGAGTACCACAAAGCTTCAGTTAATGAGAAGTGGCTCCTATTACGAGCATTTACATTACTCATATGGTTAAACATTTTGTTCAAATCTTGAAAAAAAACTCTCAGAGCTCAAATGACTATGGAGTTGCATTTGGCAAGTGGAAAGAGAAGTAAAAGATAATCTTGAAGTGATTCAATATAGTTCCTTCTTGCTAAGTTTACCGAATAATGAAATACACGTTGCTTCACTGCACGGCTGTTTGGGTACGGTTAGGATTATGTGATGTCTAGATTTACGAGGTGTGATCGGAAACTAAGGTTACAAAGCCTGCAGTGGAACGTGTATATATAATTTTATACAGCCAACACATAGTATATAGGGTTACATTAGGTTATTTTTCGACTTAGCCTTCACATCTGTTGAGGCATTTAACGCATCGTGAAATGAGTTTGAAGATTCCTCCTGATAAAAATCCTGTTATTACGTGTTCAGCCATGTTGATACGAAGTGTTTAACCTCTTTGTCTGAATAAAGCGAGGGCCTCTTAGGTGCTCTTTCAAGTGCGGAAACAGGTGAAAGTCGCTTGGAGTGAGGTTCGTGCTGTAGGGAGGGCCTCAATCAGCTCCTCCATGTGAATTGTGTTCAAAGCTGTTGATGTTGTGCAAGATCGGCCACTCCACTCCTCGTCGGTGACATTTTCCGTACAAGCCGAAAACTTACGACTCCATTTTACGACATGCTGACGGGACATTACACTCTCTCCGTAAACCTCTATCAGCTACCAGTGAATTTCAGCCGCGGTTACATGTTTCGCAAACAGGAATCGAATAACTGAGCGGATTTCTTCGCAAGACCAATTTATCAAACGAATCGACGTTTGTGTTTACCTAAAACTAGCGCCACAGGTGGCGGAGGGCTGAAACTCAGCATAGTTGCCAACTCCATGTATTACAATTACCGCACACTCCTCATTCATCTACAACAGACGAAACTCCAGAAATATCAGCCTTGTAATCTTAGTTTCTGATCCCCCTCCCCCCGTAGATATCGAAAATGGAAACGACAAAATATCGAAACTTGGTAGATATATATAAATATCGAATTATTAAAATATATCGAGATTTCGAAGACTATGGAAAAGTCGATAAGTAGATTTTGTTAACAATATTTAAAAAATCGATTGATTTATTGAAATACCTCAAATCTAAGACTAGATTTTCAGAGCGTTCAATCGACACATTTTTCTGAAACTTTTCGTATTTTACGTTTTAGAATTTAATATACAGTATATTACGCTTTGGTGATGTAATTACTAATTTCTACCCATTTTAAATGGGAATACTGGTCGCAAAAAGAAAAGTTCACCACGAAACACAAATAACAGAAACTTCCGTTAATACAAGATGAGGACTCCACAGCTCTGAGGCAGTGTTCGTAGGTTTTTCTTAAGAACCTTCCTTCTTAAGGTGATCGGCTAATTTTGTGTTACCCATAGCTCTATTCACAGTCACTCAGGTATATTTTTACTATTAACCATATTGAAAGTGATAATGGCGACAAGACTACATACTAACCGAACAGTCACGGTTCGAAAAGTACTACGTAACAAAGCAAAGCAAAAGGATCCTGTACAACCCTTACGGAAATTGATTTCGGTGGAATTGCTTGAAACCGTAATATGTTGTAGATATTGTGATCCTGAGAAAAAGTCTCAATGGGAAGATTCACTAATTACTGACCGTTTGGCCACTACAGGACCACATTTTTGAAAACAGCAGCAGGTAACGATATTATGGGATATGGGTGGAACTGTATGAAACCCTTAAAAGGTTTAGATCTTCTCATTCTATCCCACAATCCGGAAAAGGGATAGGGACAGTAGCGGCTAACACCAATTAAGCATTGATAACATCCCGATGTTCATCTTGCGGGACAAAGGAAAGCCCTGGACAACCCAAGACAGGATAACCGACACAGGCAGAACAAATATATACGCTTTCCTATACATGCGAACAAATTTTCTACCAACTGACCTACCTTTGGTCGGTACCCACAAATTAACAATTTTCCAGGATCACTGTAACCCGTCCGGGATTCGATTTTCATGTTCGGGCAATTAATTTTATATTTAAAGGTGACTTAGTGGTTAGAGGGATCGAGTACTTCACTCTGCAGGTGGTAGTGGTTAGAGTAAATACCATGCAAGCCTCCAAGTTAAATAACAAACCAGAATAAACTCATGTTGAGGTTGCGCTCGCGCGTACCCACCATCCTTGATCTGTCCCTCTATTATGCTTGCAGAGCATACTCAAGTACCTGTACCTGTTGCTAGGAATTCCTGTGGTGATTCATGTAAGAAACATGGCAAAGATTATTGAAAACAAACAAATATACAGAATAAATTTTACTTGAACAAAAGGTATTGTACACTTCACATTTACTTACGTGTATCTTTTATGAACTTAATTTTATTGATACATCTACTTCGATATTTTTTAGTACCTTCCTTTTTTATTTTTATTTTTAGCCCATTTTATTTTATACATAAAAAACAAAAAATAAAAAAAGGACAAGGGATATATTGTCATAGCCGGCTTATTTTGAGGTTGGCAATATATGACCACTTAGCACACGTTGGTTCACTAAACACTTTTTTGCACTACACTTTAATAACTGAGGATTTAGGTGGGGTGTTATTCCATTGAAAAGGAATCTAATTCCGTCTTATTCTGATGACGATTTCGTGGTTCCATCCTGGTTACTTTGGCTTTCATCTTCCATTACGAAGTTTATGGTAAAATCACTAAATATTCGATAATTTGAAGGTACATCAAATGGATTCGTTCATTGAGATAACTTATACCATCTTGCAATGAATATTGACATAATCGACTACGAAGATTAAATTTTCTTATAAAACGAACGTGAATGTAACTGGTTTTTACGACGTGCGTTTACGTCAGTTTAAGAAATTTGCATAAAATTGGCATTTGTTCACTAATTTTCACAAACCATTTATATCTTGAAACTAGGTTCACTCTCCAAACCTTTTATACTATTAATTCCACAACACTTTATGAGATGAACAATTTCTTTGCAGATTTACATTGCACTCGATTTGCCTTGTCGTTCATTGAGTTCATGATGGCTTCCAATGCCGTCTTTCGCGCCTTCAACACACAATGTTCGTGTTCCTACGCCTATTCATGATAGTGCGTAGTATTACAATATTATTGGATGACGTTCACTCATAGTTAATATGTGTATTACTGAGTTTTATACCCACTTGCCGTATAAATAGAACAATTAAAATATTAAAAATAGTAGAGATGAACATCGATGACATTGAGTTTCACTGAATTAGTTTTTAAAGAGTTACAGCCACTTCACAGCTTATTGTCTTCTGAGCACGTTTGCAAGTCACCACTGCACAGCGTTGCCAACACGTTGAATAAGACAGGACCATAATATAAGGTTTGCGTCAACGTATTGTGCAGAGAGTCTTATTCCACTTCAGATTGGAGTTGACTGGGGAATTTAAACAAATGGAATGGTAGTGTGGGAGGACGCACGCTCACATCACGACATCTACAACATATCACAATTTCATTCATTTTCACCGAAATTCAGAACATCGTTATACTTGACTATTTTCAAAGTCTCGCTCTAGTAGTAGCCTGAAGGAAAAGTGGGAAGGTAAGTGACTGACAAGAAGAAGTTGTCGCCATCCTGAACTTCTGAATACTCAACCATCGAGTATATAAAATTAATAAATTTATATACTAGTAAGTTAATTGCTATATATAAGTTAATTGCTAAATTTAATATTTGTATGTATTTCTTTAATGGTTATTCAATATCGGACTTCCGAAGATTAAAACGAACTAAACTTATTGACAGCGCATATGGCGACAATTCCCAGTCACGACTTGCCTTCAGCTTTAATTTAAATATTTAAATAGAAAAAGACTGAAAGAGAGATATAGGGAAGTCAAGGGGAAGGTAAAGGAAGCAGAGGAAGGAGAAGAAGAATAGAGGAAAGAAAGAGGGTTAGGAAGGCCTTCTGATGGAAATATATTATGTCGGAGATAGTAAAAAACAAGAAGAAAATGTTATAGGAAATTTGTATTGAAAGTCTATGATAAAGACAGAAGAAGATAAAAAAGGGAGGAAAAGAACAGGTAGAGACGAAGAAATACGGGATAATCATCGAAATATAGCAAAAACAATTAAATAGATACAAACGGTTCTTAATATTCCCGTTCTATTACTTGAGAATCGAGTTTGAACTGTTTATTGCAAAAAAAATTCAGGATCACAATATCTACAACATATCAAGGTTTCAAGCAATTCCATCGAAATACAGAATACCGTTACCGTTACCGTGTTTCAAAAAACTGGCCCTGTAGTGGCTAAACAGTCAGTGATTTGTGATTGTACCAATTGAGACTTTTTCTCAGAATCACAATATTTACAACATATCACGCTTTCAGTAATTTTTAGCGAAATCCAGAATATCACTATCTTGGCTGCGTTCAAAAAAATGGCCTCGTAGAAGCCAAACGGTCAGTGATTAGAGGTTGTGCCCCTTAAGACTTTTTCTCAGGATCATAATATCTACAACATATCATGATTTCAAGCAATTCAATTGAAATACAGAATACCGTTATTTTCTGCTATTTCAAAAAAGTGGCCCTGTAGTGGCCAAATATTCAGTGATTGGTGGTTGTGCCCATTGAAACTTTTTCTCAGGGACACAATATCTATAACATATCATAGTTGCAAGCAATTATACCGAAGTCCAATTCCCATAAGGGTTGTGCTTGGTCCTTTAACTAACATAAGCCTAGCATATGTAACTTAAATTAATATAAGCTAGAACGCAAATTCATTCCAAAAACGCATAGTTATTTTTTTATTTTATTTTATTTTATTTATTTATTTTTTTTTTTTTTTTGGACATTCCTAAAGTAAATATAACCTAGGAAATTTAGAGTCGTTTATCAAATACGAATCCTTAAGGCATAAGGAACATATGTTCCAAGAAATATCACAGTACTTGTAGTGGCCTTCTTGAGGTAGGCCTAAAGAAAACCTGAACGCCTCCTTGGATTGCAAGGGATTAAAAAATGTTAAGACTCATTACAATCACACACGACGCAATAAGTGCAAAATGCTCTGAATATCTTCCGTGCAATCTTCCGCTGTTTGGCGTCGGCTCTAAAGCTTACATCATGTTACGCGTAGACACTCATCCGGTATGTGTTACAGACGACTTGTCCGCAAGTTTATTTTCAAAAATTCTACTACACAAAGAGCCTACGTATGTGTTACGAACAGTAAATTTGCCTTTCTCTTTTGCACGCCTGTGATCTGTTGCCAAAAGATGTCAGAAGTGTCACCACTTAATAATTATCAGTATGCTTTAAGAGCTGAGAATGCAATTCAAACATCGCCAATTGTAATCACACGAATCACGCCAGTGGTGTGTATACGTAAAGAAACCGACCTGATAAATGTAGTACGATAATCAAAGTGTAGGTGGCGCTGAGTTAAAAAAAGAAGCGTAGTAACGGATGTTAGCAGCGCCATCTCTGCATCAGTTACTGAACAACACGCACACAAAGTGTTTCCTCGCCTCTCTTATCGATAGGCATTCATACTTTCTTCCCTCTAGATTAGTTTGTCTTTGAGATAGAGGGCGCACAAAGGACAAAAAGGAATAGATAAAAAAAAGAAACGAACAAAGTGTGGTGAAAGAGAACATGGCGGACAGATAAAGACAAAAAGAAGAAAATATTCATAAGAAAAAAAAAAAAGTGAAGGGAGCAAAAAAGAGCTTATGGCATTTTCAAAGCCAACATCAGAAGAAACCTGTAGGAGAAGATGAAACGACTCTAAATTTAGCAAATTGGGACCTTGTTAAGTTTACAAAAGGAGTCGAAGAACACAAAGCACGAACCCTTCCACTCTTGTCTTGTCATCTTTTGTGAAACGTTTTCCTATGTTCAAGAGAAAAAGCCTAGACACATTTTATATATATAAACTCTTTGTTTCTTACTTTGCCACCTTCTTAGAGGAGAACTAATAATAATAATAAAAATTGGAGTGAAGTACAGACCCCATATAAAGAAAGAAAGGAACAAAAAACTACTACAAAATGGAAATCAGATCTCATAAACACAAAACGCCAGGATTTGCGTTAGTCTCTTTTTTTTTATGTAAAGCTTATACAAATGGATTACTTAGTGCTAAAGAGAATTTCTGCCTACAACTTGTGGGTATATAGCATATAGGAAGTCCACACTTATTGACCTAGTCTTGTTAACTCTTGTTTTCTGCCCCCAGACATGTATTAAGGTAAGTCAACTACTATAAAGCTATTATTTTCGATATTAGTAGCAATTACAAAGCAATTACATTGTTACTGCATAAAATAAATTAATGAGAGCTTCTTGAAAGCAAGTGAGAGCCTCTACGTGGGTAAGCGGTTAGTGTACGCGGCTTTGGCTTTGGAGACCCGGGTTAGATTCCCGGCGGGAGTTCAAGTGATTTGGATTACACATTAAGCTGTAGGTTCACTTATCAGGGCCGGCTCTAGGGAATTTGTTTCTCCGTGCAAGTAGTATCATTTGCCGTTCCATCCCACTTCTCCAGAAAGGAACAAATTTTAAAAACCACGATTTTAAGTATGCTGCCCAGTGGCGTATTTAGGGGGGTTTCCGGGCTTAAGCCCCCCGAAATCTTACTTCTATAGTAAAGTATATGAAATATCTTGCAGAATTTTCACATTTTTAGGCAAAGCTAACACCCCCCCCCCCCGAAACAAAATCGTAAATACGCCACTGATGCTGCCCCATCATGAACAACGAAGAGGAGGAAAAGGACATTCGCATTCAGAAAGGTCTAAACACTACAAATACAATATAGTTGTTTCTGTTTTTCTTTGGGGGGGGGGGGGTAAATAATTTATTATGTTAGTGAACGATAAAGTAAATACACCTGCAGAGGAAAGATGGCAATCCCTTTTCATTTAATTCAATATCGAACTTCAATTTCAATATATCAGTTTACAATTCTAATGCAACTAGCTCTTTTATTTATTTATTTATTGTTTTTTAAACTTGTTTCTATCTTCAATGATAAGAAGGTTGTTTATGACGAAGACAAGACTAGTTTTCATATCAAAACTGTGATAACTAAGTAAACGGAACAGGTGTTCGCTACTGTTCGGGAATTGAGTTCTTATATTTGAGAACAATCAAGCAATTCTTGTTGGGATTTGTTTGACGATTTACTTTAGCACTGTCCATGTAACATTAAACTAATGCGACCTAAACATGATTTATGAAAGTAACACGGTATTTAAAGAAAAGGTCAGTTTTGTAAATTTAACTACCATCATCATGAAGTATGTTTCCAACAAGAAATATTTATTTTAAATCGCTGCTGAAAGGAACGCTAAACTAAGAACTAAATTATCACCAACCTAAAGCTCATTTTTTGGATTTAAAAAGGACATTGGGGAAAATAGACTTAATCTCGAACTTTGTTAACCAAGCCTCGTATATTTCCACACATTCTAGAAACTCTTCTCTTATCTCTTTGGTATGTCTTTTCGTCTGTGTTGGTGAGTCTCAGTCCGATTTCATGGCTATATATGGACATACGATGTGGAAACAACGATTTCCTTCGTGAACGCTTTTTTGAGTCCAGAAAACGGGACACTTGCAATCACACTTACATGTTGTTATCGTCCATCGTTGGTTGGTTAATTCGAAGCATCCGCATCTTTTAAGCCAAAGAGCTTGAATTTAACACTATACGTCATAAGCGGGAAACTCCAGCCTAAGGATTCATATGCAATATTCAACTAAGAAGTGCTTCAGTGCATCCCGCACCATCTCGGAGGCAGCGTCCGTGCTGTCTGCAATTATAGATTGCGCATCTCTGAGCAACTTTTATCAAAACGCATAACACATCCCCATACGGGACGAACTTAAATGTTTCATTAGTTGATCTATGCCAAACATTTTCATTTGTGCAGTATTTTTTAATGTGAGTGCCGAACAGTTTCATTTGCGAAGTACTTTAAATGTGAACACTACGTTAAGTTAATTTATTATTCGTTGTGATAAATAGCACGATAAGTGGAACCCTGGAGCACAACCTCATCTGCTACCATGTACACTAAAAATTTATTTACTAGCGCCAGCCTGAAATATTAATCACGGAAGTAGCATCTGGGACTTGACCTCAGGACAGCGAGGGAACAGCACCATTGGCTAGCCGAAGAATAACGTGAGTTGTTTATTTCATATGACAAGCCACCTACTTCGTTAATATATTAAACAAAGGGTTGTTAATTCATTTATTTTCTTGGTTAATGTGTATGTAATCTGTGTGTTTATTGAGTGATATTAAAATAGTTCAGTATAATCTCTTTTACGTTGTCTGCATCCAAGTCTACTGCGATCCCAGCCCCAGCACGATAAAGATGCAGGCATGGGTATGGACCGTGTCCGTTGTGGAATAGCTGGGAAAAGAAAAGGAGAAGAGGCAAAATAAGAGACTGAAAATTGTTCCGAACCACAACGTACATGATGGTACCAAAATCAAATCGATACACAAAAATAGTTGCTGGCCAAAATTTCTCTGCCTCTTCGCTTTCTCTTATCATTAAGAAATTAAATATTACGCACCTTCGTAGACATCTATTTATTCCGATAATCGTTGTGTTTTTCGTGGCAGCAACAACTCCAATAATCGAATTATTCCTTACGCCACGCTTTACTCGTTCACAGACTGCTAATAATTTTGGAAGCCATTTAGTTTATTCGGTGTCTTCCCCATATATTCCCCCGACTAGTGACCACCTTTGCTATGAACATGGATAGAATTTAGTTTCCACTTAGGGAAAAGCACGTAACACACATCCCTGAGCAGTATTGTTTAAGCTTTCAGTATCTACATTGAACTAGAAGTTTCTCCTTTCTACGACTGCGATAACAAACTTTACGAAACTTATATCGATTTATAGAAGCTATAACGCACAGGGAATGCACAAGTAAAGATCCCTTGAGTTTTTTTTTTTTTTTTTTTAAGTGATGCCGTTCCCAGAGAGGAAGGAAATATTCAATTAAAGTAATAAACACGGAAGCACAAGCTGAGCCACTTTCTTATAACTTACTTTTCGTGCATAAGAAAAAGCAGGGATAGAGTTTATTCTCTAAAAAGCAAAATCATGTCACCGAAGGAAAAGTTTTCTTCTACACTGAGTTTGTGGGAAAATAGCTGATAACGAAAGTTGAAATTCTAATGTTTTATAACACTACGAAGAAAATATCCGGAATTATCAGTTCCATCACACAAATCTCATATCACACACGGGACTATCTTGGTAAAGAGAATGGAAAATGTATGTAATATTATGAAACTGTATGTTAGTTTTATATTAAGACATAACACGTAGTGTAATATCACGTCTGACGATTTTATTTGAAAGAGAAGGAACAATGAAATCTATGTTCAGTCACTTTGATTTCAAGATTTTATTTTAATTTTAAAAATCTAAACCTGACATTATTAATGAAGTATTTAAATGGCGTGACAAACATCTTAGCATTTGAAGGCGGCGCTCTATGTTTCTTTAAATGCTTCTAGCAAATGAGAGGCCAGCGGAATTGCTACGTTTATTTTGTACACATCCACCTCTATCCTCTGCCACCTGATCGCGCTGTAGTTCGTCTGCTTAGCCATAACCACACCCCTTAGCACTCGGCAACGTCGCGACAGAGCTTACGTTTTATTCGTTTAGCTGAAATGCCAAGATGTTTGTCACAGGCTTTAATTACAGTTTTCTTCATGGGCGTGTATATGGTTAATTCTAACACAGGATAAGGAGTCTTTGAATGCTTATACTCTATTTGAGAAGGGTTATCAGAAAGTAAGGTTACAAAACCTGAGTGAAATTTGTATATATTATTTCATACAACCAATACAGCCAACAGACAATACATACATTAGATTATTTTTCGACATAGTCTCCATATCACGAGACACCTGTCGCATCGTAGGATGAGTTTGACGATTCTCTTCTGGTAAATAATCCTGTTCTTGCGTGTTCAGTCATGCTGTATAACGAAGTGTTTCACCTCATCGTCCGAAACGAAGCGACGGTATCTGAGGTGCTCCTTCAATTTCGGGAACAGGTGAACGTCGCTTAGAGTGAGGTCCAGATTGTAGAAAGGGTGGTCGATGATATCTCAGCTGTATTCAAATCTATTCATGCCGTGCTGGGTTTGCAAATTGCGGTCCTTGTCGGTGACTTTTTTTTTCTCTACCAGCCGCAAACTTTCGATACCATTCAGCAACGGCTGATGAGACATTACACTCTCTTGGTAGACCTCTACCAGCTGCCGGTGAATTTCAGCCGCGGTTACATGTTTCGCCTACAGTAATCGAATAACTGGACGGACTTCTTCGCGAGACCAATTTATCAAACGAATTGACCTTTGTGTTTAACTACAACCAGTGCCGTAGGTGGCGGATGGCTGAAACTCTGCACAGTTGCCAACTCCATGTATTAAAATTGTCACACACTCCACGTTGCTCTGTATCAGACGAAAACTCCAGAATTATCGGCCTCCTAACCTTAGTTTCTGATTTTCACTCGTATAAAACATTTGTACGTAGGGTATCATCAAATTATCTCTTTCCTTTTGAATTAAATACAATGTGTACACAGCTTCACAGAACTAGCAATTTTAAGTTGAAAATGATCTTATTTGCTTTAGTTTAACGTTCGAAGACTATGTCCTTGAGGCTAAAGAGGACAGGTAAGCGAATTATAGTTAAATTAAATTTTTGTGACTTCCGGCCGCAAATCGAATGTGTGATCATATGCCCCAATGTCAGACCCCAATTTGATTTGTTAATAACTTTCCGTACGTAAAACCACTAACTTTGTACTTGTGGCTAGTGCTCTCAACGTGTCGGGTCGAGTCGGGTTGAAGACCGACCCGACCCGACCCGACCCGTGATCCGATCCGATTGACCTGACCCGACAACCCGACACGAGCTGACCCGATTGACCCAACCCGACAACCTGACCCAATCTGACCCGACTGACCCGACCCGACAACCCGACCCCAGTCGCCTGACCCCACAACCCGACCCGTCCCGATCCGTAACCCGATCCGAGCTGACCCGACCCGAGTCGGGTCGGGTCGGGTTAACCCAACCCGTTTGAGAGCACTATAGGTCACGACACTGGTTGAACGCCAAAATGCACTCCCATTGGGAATTAAACCCGGACCACGGGTACCAAAGTCTCACACGTTAATCACTAGCTAGATCAAGCGGGGGATTTGTATATGCATCTTAATGAATATTTGGCACTTTTGAGGTTTGGTTATTTCCTTTTATAACTGATACCAGTATCCGACGTGGGAAGAATTTATTTTTTCCTTGCTTTAGTTCTATGTGACGAAATTTTTATTCAAGGTCAGAGTTCTCACCTGCTCGGATGGCAGGGAGTCTTTTCGGAAGGCAGTAGCAAGAGTCTCTTGGCGGAGACAAAAGGAAATCGTTTAACTACAATGATAAGGGTTGAGGAAACGGGAGAACACCTGTGATTTTTTCCAACCCTTCAACTTTCATTCCAAAATAGGTTCTTATGATTCCGGGACCCGCGCCACTTTGATTTTTCTTTCTCGGTAATTAAAACGTATTTTACAGTGAATATAGTTGCAAGTAAGAAGATACATAATATGAATTTTGTAATTTAAAATTTAAAAATACAGTATGATAATTATTTATAAAGTACTAATTTTATTTCATCACTTTCAGCCCAACAAATGAAATTCAAACAATTCGCACCCTGGGTTTTGGTCATCAATACTGCGTCTTATTCTTTGTCTTGCACAGTCAAGTCTTGGTCCTGCATTTCGTAGTCTTGGTGGTCTTTCATGCTATAGAAGAGCCAAGAATGCTCGCCTCATCGGTACAAATGAAGACCAGGTCTTTCATACTATACGGAAAGCAAGAAAATATGTTCATCGCTACTTCGTGATCACTAAAACAAGGCCAAGAGCAAGATTACTATGCACTTCGTTTTGCATATCCAATCTTTCTTATTCTTGTACGATGTTCTTGGGCTTGGTGAAATAAAATGAAATATTCAGTTTAAGGTCCCTCGATTCTGCACCGAGACTAAGGGATATGGTGACCATGAGAAATGAATGCAATGGTGGAATGAAGAAAGTGGGAGGAAACAGGAGAACATCGAGAAAACTCACTATACGGCGTTTCTCCACCACAAAGCCCACGTAGCACAAGCTGGGATCGAACCATGGACACCATGCACCAGAGATGAATACTCTACTACTGAGCTACCGCGGGCCTGCTTGGGCTTGGTCGTCCATATCCAATATTTCTTTTGTCCTTGCTTAAAGAACTTCTAGTTTTGTTCTAAATCCAAACTCCATATTGTCGTAGATATTAATATTACAGTGGATTGGTAAAATCAATCTTCCACATTTAAAAATTAAAGTACACACAAATACAAAAATAAACATTTATCATAAAAACACTAGCTGCAAGTGTTCAAAGTAGTGCTATTTTTAATTAGGCAGCTAGTGAAAAACAGCAGCTTTCGACTCCAGCAGAGTTTAAGCTCAACCTAAACTCAGTTGACCAAAGTGAACTGACCCGACTGACCCGACCCGACAACCCGACCCGAGCTGACCCGATTAACCCGACTCGACAACCCGACCCGAGCTTACCCGATTGACCCGACCCGACAACCCGACCCGAATAACTTGACCCGACCCGTTTGAGAGCGCTACTTGTGGCACTAACGTTTGGTGGTTTTCGCTGGATGTTTAGGCTGAATTCACACTTTAAATTGAAGGGCTCGGTGCAATAAGGAGCTAACACTCACTTTTGTCAAAATTGAGATAAACAGTGTACTACATTAGGCATGAAGGTCTGCTTCATTCATCAACAGATGGTGCTTGTGCTGTGTCGTCATCGCGCGCAATCACGTGATATCCTTCTTGAGAAGAAACGTACAAGCGGAAAGTTGTGTGCAACAAGGTGTTAAGCCACAGGAAAATGTCAGTTATCGAGAATGTTATGCAGAGCACCTCCGCACATATTAGTGTTTCTGATGAAGAAGATGGCCCCCTACTCGGTGAAAACAGCTTTGATGACCCAGAGTATGTGTTTGGAGTGTCAAGCAACAACAGCACCGACTCTGAGGTAAGAAACGAGTTTTATTTTTGTTATTTTGTTAAAATGTTGGTTAACACCTTGTTGCCTCAGATATAGGCTTGTAAAAAACGGTCTTTAAGTGTGAGTTTTTACGTGCATCTTAATACGCAAATCAATTCCCTATGCATTCGTCAGGACTGTAGCGAGTTGGTACAGAAAAATCTTGAACTTTTTCTGATGACAACAGCTGCTAATATAATGAATGTTGGTTAGCGCCATATTGCTGAAATAATTAACCACAAAGAAAGCGACATTACACATGTACATTTTTCTCTGATTATGACAAATTCTGACAATGTAGCGTCAAGAACGGTGCTGTAAATGCTATGAAATGAGAAAGGTAATAAAGCAATCATGTCAGGACAGTGTTGCCACAGTCCTAGGTCTGAAGGGAGCTGAAAAATAGTACCAAATTGAAACAAAGGGTTGAATTTATTCCAGTGTAATACATGACTCTGTAACACGAAACTAAAATAAGTAAATTTCTAGACCTCCCCCCCCCCTCTTTCAAGGGTCCAAATCAACGCGTCGATACAGATCTATAAAACGGAGAAATGTTCGGGTATCTTTATATACGTCAATATGGCGTAATTAGAAACAACTTACCGCGGTAAGGCAGGAATTATGTCAATATATTTTTCGTGCTATTTTCGTTTGGTGTAAAATCTTTGCAACGACGCATAAATTATAGACTTATTTGAGCATAGGCTGGTTTTCTTCAGAATATTCAACACTTGGTTCAACGTATTTGTGTGTTATTATTATTATTATTATTATTATTATTATTATTATTATTATTATTATTATTATTATTATTATTTTAAGAATATATTTCCACAACACTGTTACTTTCTCGTCTAGTTCATACGGGGCTCGGATGCGCCAATGTATCGTCATTTATTTCCTGGTATAGTTTCTAGCGTTAAGCGATGCAACGTCAAAGAATGAATGTCCAACAGCATTTTTTAAGAGTCCAACACACAGTATGAGTACTGTAAAATGTAGGAAAAGTCTTATTAACATTTTTGAAAATGTGAGAAGTATTTGTTACATTGGGTACAATTGGGTACAATTGTACCAACTTTTTCACAAAAGGGGATGAAAATGGGCCGTTGAATGACAAAGTGCTGAATTTGGTACAATTGCACCAAGTGTGACAACACTGTGTCACGATAAATGATCAGAATTGTTTTGTCATTTTCAATAATGAATTTGTTTCGAATATTTATGATTTTCGAGTGGATTGTACAGTCAGTGACAAAAGTTCTTTCCATTTCGTAAAATTATTTTGGGAATAATGCTAGTGTGGCTGGAATGTACAGAAAATTACAGTCTTTTCAATTTGCTAAAAATGTATTCAAATTTCCCTTACATTCTGAAGTTATTTACGAAACAATTTTCATCAAATGGAAATAATTTTTGTTACTGACTAGGATTTTTGCTAAATTTCGCGCACGCAGAATAGCAGTGGGGTTGAGACGTCATATCGGTTTAGAAATACAGTAGATTCAATAGCACTATGGCCAGAATATTTTCATTAGGTATTTCTAATTTCCTGTTGTAAAGAACCTAGTGTGTATTTATTAAAATCGTACTCTTATCCTTTTCAGAATGACCTTCACATCACAAGGACGACAGAGGGATCTCCAATCAAACGTCCTCCAGCCAGAAAGAGACGATGTGAGAGGGATAACTGGGAGAGAGTGAAGCGTAAGAGAAGAAGAAATAAAGGGGAGCAATATACCTCCAGTCATTCGAAGGATGTTGTTTCAGCCAGGAAAGTGGGTGAACCATGTAAATGTCCAAAAAATTGCTGGAAAAAAATTAAAGGGGACATAGAGTTTATTTTTCATTCATTCTGGGACTTGGCTGATTATGCAACACAAAACACCTACCTCATGCAAAATATGAGAATTCAGAATACGAAACGTTCCTACACAAAAGGACAATCTTCGAGGAGATCATTCACGTTTTCTTATAATTTGAAAATTAATGGTGTAGATGTTAGTGTGTGCAAGAAGGCCTTTCTTGCAGTTCATGGACTTCACCGCAGCAGAAAACGAATACAGCTACTTCAGGAACAAATCAAGGGTGGAAACATCACAGCCAAAAGTGATGGAAGGGGTAGGCATCACAACCGGCCAAATGCTTTTACAGAAGCCAGTTTGGAATCTGCAAGGAAGTTTATAACATCCATACCGAAATATGCCAGTCACTACAGCCGGAGCCAAAACGCGAACAAGCAGTACCTGGACTGCGATCTCACGATAAATTCTCTATATGAGACAAAGTATATTCCGTGGTGTGCATCTCAGCAGACAACGTCCATTAGTTCTGACAGATTCCGAAGGCTTTTTTGTGAGGAATTTTGTATAGGGTTTAAATTACCTAAGTCAGACACTTGTTCCTTTTGCGACTCGAATAAAATAAATTTGGATCATGCTAAATCTGTACATGACGAAAATGAAGCCAAACAGTTAGAAGCCAGTAGAGCGCTACACCTAGCTAGGGCAGAAGCCGCTAAGGAGAAACTCACCTATCTCTCACAGCTTGCTTCTTCAGATCCTACGAAATATCATGTAATCTGCGTTGATTTACAAAAGACCCTCCCAACTCCAAAATTAACGGTTGGTCCTGCTTTCTACAAGAGAAAACTCTGGAGTTATAATTTCGCAGTTCATGATTGTGGCTCGGACATTGGCTTTATGTTTCTCTGGAGTGAAAATATAGCTAAACGCGGTTCCTCTGAAATTTCTAGTTGCATACTTAAATACATTATGGGAAATAACGTGCAAAGTGAAGAACTTCATATTATTAGTGACAATTGCAAAGGGCAAAATAAGAATTGGACCTTGATTGCCTTATATGAAGCACTGCTTCGGTGTGGACGATTTAAGAAAATTTTTCATCATTTTCCAGTCGTAGGCCACACACAACTGCCATGCGATCGTGATTTTGGCCGCATAGAACTGTACGCACGTAGGCATCACCCCATTGTGTATACAACAGATGAGTGGGCACATGTAATCAGCAGTGCCAACAGAAAGAAGAAATTTCATGTAACTCGCATGCAGCAAACCGACTTCAAGGATTTCACACCACTTGTGTCATCAATTTCCAAGAAAATAACCACAGACACCAAACAGCCTCTCAAGTTTTCAGATGCAGCCGTGTTTAAGATGGAATCAGCTACTCCCTATGTTTTGCATGTAAGCTATTCGTACCAGAAGGAAGCACCTGTATGGACTACGTGCAACCTAAAGAAACGAGGCCGCCCACAGCCAGAAGTGAACCTCAACGATTTGCCATGCAAGTACCAGGAAGGAATTCCTATAGATATCCGGAAATACTCTGATCTAATGTCTCTGTTGGAATGGATCCCCCCAATATACCATAATTTTTATCGTAGCCTTGTTCCGACGGAAGTAGCTGGAGAAGAGTGTGTAGAAATGTTGGATGGACTTGATGATTGATGCATAAGAAGGGTCAACCTTGATTGAATTCAATGTAATTTGTGACCTGCAATAATATGCCACTATTTCATGTCAGCGCTAAGAGCATTGTGACTGACTTACATATTCATTAAACTTGTAAAGTATTTATTTTTCCTTACATACTTCAGTTTGATTTTTCATTATTGTGTATATTTTTTGTTCACAATATAATTCTTGTGCATTTATGTTAGTTGTTATCCCACAGAACTGACTCCTAAAATTCTGATGCAATAAGGAGCTAACCAACAATGAGTAATATTGAATTACAAAAAGAACAAATTCAACCTCTTTTCATTTTAATTGTACATAATTGTATGTCTTTATATAAACTAGAAACTTTAGTGAAGCTTTTCGAATGAACTGCACAACATAAAAATAATAATTCCGATTTATGGATTTTTTCAAACTTTCAAAAGCTATTATCTCGGAAACAACTTTTTGAGGGTTAGCTCCTTATTGCACCGAGCCCTTCATTTATTAACTACTTTCCGTTCGTAGAAGCAATTAACATTGTGGTCCTAGCACTAACAAATGACATTATTTTTATTCTTTACATAGTCATTTGCTTCAAGTCATGTATCTAGATTAGTGTCAGGACAAAATAGCCACATTCATTTATTAATAGCTTTTACTACATAGGAGCACCAATGTTTTGCTTGTAGCACTAACCAGCGCTCACGCAGCACTAACGATTAACAATCTCTGACTTTTCCGCAAAGCTTGTTTGTAGAAATGACGCTTTTCTCTTGACGTCAAGCTAGAATCGCCACTTTAGTGTATTCATATATTTTAGTACGTAACAGCACTACGCTATGCTTGTAGGGCTAACTAGCACTAATGGGGCGTTTACACTTAGTCGATTTAGTCGCACGTCTAAATCGACTTGCTGCATTTGCCACTAAATCGAAGCAACTAGGCCGAATCAGATTGATGGATATGTTCAATTATTTCAACCACAGAAAATAGAACGTCTTTTAATTCAGTTGCCAGTCGATTAGTCGCCTTTGATCAACAAGCGATTAAGTTGAAGTCCCGTTTACACGGTCGATTAAGTTGAAAGTGACGTCAATTCAACTGAATCGAACGCAAATCGACTAAGTGTAAACGCCCCATAACGTAGCACTAACCGGTGCTACCGAATCGGTGAGTAGAAAAAGAAGAACATTCCAAAAATAAAGGATAACATTCCACGATAACAATTTCTCTATAACTAAATATCCAATTCCATTACGTGTTTGAAATTTTGAGAAATGAAAGATCTTAACATACGCTACAAATCTCCCATACAAATATTTTTACGTAAGCAATGGTATTTCCGGTAAGCAGTTTTACTTTTCGTTCTTCAAAAGTAGCGTGTTAGGGAATATTCTCCTTTTTCTTCTCACTGATTCAATTGATAAATGTTTTATTTAGATGCGGCATTTTGACTTGATGAAAGCACCAGTATTGTGACGCAATACTATATACAGTATACAAAAAAAATCAAAACAATATAACTTTTCATTGGTAGTATTAGACTCTCAGAGCTGCGGTGTCACAATCAATAGCTATTAATTGGAAGGCCCGGATTTGGTTCCTGTTTGGCAGATTTCATTTCGTGTTGTACCCTCGTTCCAGAGCTGGGGGTCACAGTGGCTCAGTGTAAGCGCGCCTACCTCTGGTGCATATGTCCTCTGGTTCGATCCTCAGCCAAGAAAATATGTGGTAGGCAACATCTTGTTCGTGGGTTTTCTCGGCGTAATACAATTTCCTCCCATGTTTTCATTCCACCAATTCTTCCATCACCATTCACTTGCTTTAATCTTCATCTCCCTTAGCCTAAAGGGCATAATCGTGGGACGTTAAACTAAAAGATTTGTTCCAAAGCGATCGACCCAGCCTCTGTAAGATGGATGCCTGGAGAAACTTGGGGGTCAAAGACTACGCTATCGTACTTCTGACTAAGTAATCTGTTGTATGTTACTCAGGTAAAAATGTTGGGAAAATTTCCTCGTTAGTATCCATGGCATATTTTGAAAGTAGAACATCTTTTACTTTTACCTTATTAGATGTTGACTAAACTCAGGAATTCGTGTTAGTATTCAGTTCAAAATCTTTTGTTGTCACGAATTCTGTCGAGAACTGTGGAACTTAAAATATATAAAACGAAAATGAAGCTTGTCGTCCTGTATGGTTTCGCAACATAGTCGGTTACCCTAAAGGAAGAACATAGATTGAAAATGTTTCAGAAAAAGATCCTGAGAAGAGCCAATTCTGACCCAATAGGAACGGGAATGGTGAATGGCGGAAACTTCGTAAGGTGGAACTGCATATCGTTTAGCAAACGTTGTTAGTGTCATCAAGTCTAGGAGGCTCAGGTGAACAAGTCATGTAGGCAGAATGGATGAAGGTCGGAAACGCTTTCAAAGTTTTAACTAAAAATCCAATCGAAAAACGATCATTAAAAAGACCTAGGCGCAGATGGGAGGACAATATTAAGATGGATCTCGCAGAAATAAGAATACAAAATAGAAACTGGAGCGAGTTGACTAACGATAGAAGTCAGTGGAGAGCTTTTGTGAATGCGGCATTGAACCTCCGGGTTCCATTTGTCAGAGTTAGTTAATTATTATGCACTTCTTTTTCCTGAATATAAAAATTAATTTTTTAACACATGTATAATCTTAATTACATAGTTCAAAAGCAGATACTTTGAGAGAAATTTCACAGGGAGGAGTTTAAAGTCTCAACAAGATCTAATTTTGTAAGATATTCATTCAGGTACATAAAATGGTATCTACCGTTACATTTCTTTTAGTTTTCTTTCAAAGCTTTATGAAGGTTTTCAAGTAAAGATGATGTTTTAAAATGAACTTTAATAATTTTCATAAGATCCTTTAAAAAAAAAAAAAAACATTTCAATTTGTTTTAATTATAACTCTAAAGAGCTGTAGAAACTGTTATAGCAGACTCTCCATTCTCTGAGAAGAAAAATTAATCTGTGTGCCATGTCGCTGGTATGTTTTCATTAGTATTAAGATTTAAGAAACCTCCTGTGACGACATGCCCGTTGTGTAAACACAGTTTTTGATATTTTTTTTTTTCATTTCACTCCTTTGTTATCATTTGCCTTCATCAAGCGGATTTCCCTCTCAGATTCTTTTCTTGTTTCTTTCTATTTTTTTTTAGCCTTTTAAAAGAAAAAATAATAATTTGTTAGTAAGAAGAAATAAAGGAGTGCAAATGATGCATACACCATATTTTCTTCCTTCTTCCCGGATGATTTTCTTTTTTGTAAAAGCTCTTTCTTTGTAGTTTGTTGCTAATACTAAGAAAGAGTTTTTATTTTTTTCTCTTATTATGCAACAAAGAAGGTCATCAAAAGAAATTGTCAGTTATTAAAGAAATTCTTTTGTTATCTTCGAAAAAAGGAAAATGATCTGGGACTTGTTGAAAGTCTGTGGATTTTTTTATTAATTTAGAAAGAACTTTTTTCTTTTCAAAAATTAAAATATTGTGTCCTGTATCCTGTTCATTGCTTTGACATGAGCTGTTGCTGTGGGTTATTCTATAGAGGGATTATATATAAATTATGTAAACACGAGGGCTTGGGAAACGCGTCGTTTTGTTTCAGGAGGGAAGGGAAAGAACTCTACATAAGTTAAAATTTATGTTTTTCCTAAGCAGTGTTTCTTTCAGAAACAATGTTCCGGGGGGAGGGGGAGGCACACTTAGTATTCGGTGCAGCACATATTATTTTCACACAGTACTATTCTATTTATTATTATATTATAGATGTATTATTTTGGTCTCCTCCATGGGAGGGGCACTTTCAGAACTCCGGGGGGCAGCGACCGCCCAAAAACATGTCTGGAAGAAACACTGTTAATTAGTATATTATTAAAACTGGCGTCATTTAGGCCTTGAAGAGGGTGGAATTGTTCCTCTGAGTTCGAGAAATGTATATATTTGATTCAAAAATGTAATCATATAAAGTGAACTCCGGATTAAGAACCTTATGCGCTCCGTAATGCTGATCGTAGACCGTAACGTTTGTAAATAGAAATTATTTATCCCGTTGAAATGCAATCAATCTGTTGTCAGTCAATCAATCAGTCAACCAATGCAATCAATCAGTCAATCAATGAATTGCAATCAATCAATTAAAGGAATTCAATCAATCTGTTCTAGCTACAGAATAATGATACTGAATGTTTTTTAATTATTTTTTTTTAGTGTTTTTCTATGATGAAGAATATGGAATTAAAATGTCATAATTCTTTTTAAAAGACGTGATTTCTGCTGTATCGCCGGATCACACGAAAATCGAAAAGAGCGCCAAATGTACTAAACTATGTTAGGTTCAATTAGGTTGAGTTAGATTAGGTTATACTAGGTTAGGTTAGGTTAGACTACATTAGGTTAGATTGCTTTAGGAGTCACCTTTCGTCTCAAAAAAAAAATCATACACAATAGTTCGCCTGTTCAGTAGACCATGTCTTTCACACTGTTTCAATAACTGACACTTGTTATTTTTGTATATTTCGATAAAACTGAAGCACGATATGTCACAACATTGACAAAACATGTAACAGACCAGTTAGAGTGTATCTAGTGTTCTTTTTTTTTCTTTTTTTAATCTTGGCCCCTTGTTCCGATAAGTTTACATCCACTGTATAATAACAGAACACATAATCGGTTTTTACTGTATAAAAATTTCGCTAATTTATATTTCAAATCCGTTTCGTCTTCACCCAAACAAAAATAAGTTGGAAATTTCAGAATTATTAGGTGTGTAGGTTTTTAGGAAATAACTTCTCATTTATTCATCGTTTCCTTCATATTTTTCACGTATAAGGGCATCTCATTTGAACAGTCAAAAAGTATATAGGGCCTATTATTAATTTAATGAAATCCATATTCTAGCAAATTGAATAGAATTTCTTCCGAATTTTTACCAATCCGAAATTAGGTAGGATACTTAAAACTAGATAAAGGGGATACTTAAAATCCCCTTCAGCCCATATCCTGACAAAATCTGGTTTTATCTAGCTTTAACAATTTTCTATTCCTTTTGAAATTCTGTGCCGTGATTGGAAATTGTACGTAACCTCAGTGCTTTTGGCGCACTTCTAGATAGCTTTTGTGATATGGACATCGACGTGGTAACATGTAGACAGCGGAGCTGAATATAAGGTAAAATAGTTTACAATATAATATAAAGGCAGTATAAACGAAGAATAGGACAGGATTATTAAAAGAAAATCAACGAAAGGACAAGCAGTTATAGAAAATATGGAGTCCAAGATTACCGACGCCATGTTAGTGACAACGAATTCTATTGGACAGGATTAAAAGTGAAAACACATGTTAATTTTCGGTTTTGTGAGTTATAATCTGCAATTGGAGATTAGTTTTGCCTTCGAGATTTTCCTTCACCTACTATAAACTTGTTAGGTTCGGTAACCTGTCCATTGTACTTTTTTTTTTATATATATATATAGTATAGTATCTTTGAGTGATAGATAGGACATGGCAGTATACAATATTTTCGAGTCAAGTGAGTTAGCTACTAAAATATACGAGTAAACTTGAACAGGGACTCCTTTTTACTTTTATTTGACGTAGTTTCCAAAGTTTATTTGTCGTAGTATGTCATGGGAGACCCGGGTTCGATTCCCGGCGGGAGCTCATGTGGTTCGGATTCCACGTTAATCAGTAGGTCCACGTCTCATATAGCCTCGCTGCTGAAAGGGGCGCTAAACTAAAATCAACTCAACTCAACTCGTAGTATGTCAACTCAACTCGATCCCGGGCCAAGTAAGTTTGTGGTGGATAAGATCGTGTCCGAGTGTTTTCTCGGGGTACTCCCGTTTCCTTCCAATTTCTCATTCCGCCAATTCTTCCATCATGATTCACTTGCTTTAACCATTCGTCTCCCTTAGCCTAAAGAGCATAATCGTGGGACGTTAGACTGTAAGGTTGAAAGATTTCTCGAACATGACTCATGAGATTTTAACTGATGCATAAAATCTTGTTCAGTTAATAAGATCTATTCATTTTTATATACGTATCTTACCTTTGAGCATTTTTTTTCCGTTAAGCAATAAGAATATTATAGAACTTACTGGAAGTTACTTGCATTAGATCAACCTAATTATTATTCTTATAATTTCAGTTTAACGACCAACGTTTATGCCCTTTAGACTAAAGGAGACGGTTGCTTAAGACAAATAAATGATAACGGAAATATTGGTGGAATGATATTGTGGGAGGAAAAAGGGACAAACCCGAAAATTCACGGATATGATGTTGTCCTCTTGGCCAGGGATCCCATACACAAGAGACAATCGCTCTACCACTGAACCATCATGCCCTTCATCTATGGTTTCAGACTTAGACAATATCACCATGATTGTACCTAATAACATCTACAGTATGTTCAGATCCGGCTCTATTATATGTGCAACACGTGCATTTGCACGGCGCGGCAAGTTTTCTGGGGCAGTAAAATCTGTCATAACTATATCATTTAAAATAAATATTTATGGTTGGAAACCTACTTCATAATGATGATAGTTAAATTTACTAAGCAAACCTATTTGAATATTATATTGATAAATCATTTTTAGGTTGCATTAATTTAAGGTCACATGGAGAGTGCTAAAGCAAATGGTCGCAGCATGAATTGCTTGATTGTTGCCAAATACAAGAACTCAATTCTCAAAAAAAAAAAGCGAATACTGGTTTCATTTAGTTAGCTATCACAGTTTAAATATGAAAACTAGTAATGTTTTTGTCACAAACAAGTTGCTTATCATTGAAGTTGGAGACAGGTATATATATATATATATATATATATATATATATATATATATATATATATATATATATATATATATATATATAACAAACGTAGAAGAAAAATTAAGGAATACAAATAAAAGAGCTACTTGCACTGGAATTACAAACTGATATATTGAAATTGAAGCTCCATATTGAATTCCATAAAAATGATTGTAATCTTTCTTCTGCAAGTGTGTTTGCTTTATTTTTCACTAACGTAATAGATTATTATTTAAAGAAGTAAAAAAAAACAGACATAGCGTGATTGTATTTATAGTATTTAGGACTTTCTGAGTGCGAGTGTTTTCCCTCCTCTTCGTTGTTCATGATCGAGTAGGATACTTACAATCATAACTTTTAAGATTTGTCTTTGTGGAGAAAGGGTTTCTGGGTTAGAATCAAAATTTTCGTTCTTTCGAGAATGAAAATTTTGATTCCAACCCAAAATACCAAAAGATAAACGTTAATTCTTGTGTAAATAACATGTTGAATCAATTTCCCAAAATAAAATAGAATAAATCATGTTTTTTTCGTCTGTAATATTTATAAGTACGATATTTCGATAACTGGAACTTGTTAGATGTTCGATCATCGTAAAATAAAGAATGGAACAAGAACTATATACCTATAATTCTTTATTTTCAATCTACGTTTCTCCCCTCCACGATCTCCTATCTTTCATTGTGCTGAAACTGAGGTAAATCTTTTGCTTGTTCCCTTTTTTCTTTCAAAAAAGCGAAGCGAGTTATAGGAGCAGAAAATTAAAAGCTAGCCAGTGAGCCTATCGAGAAGAAAATGAAGAAGAAGAAGAAGAACTAAAGTAGGGGGAAGTAAACTGTGTGCAGCTGAAAACCAGTTCCATGCCAGATGACGTAAAGAAATGAAGAAATCTAAGAAACTGATAGGGTAATTTCTTTCATTGAAAAGATAGAAAATTGGGAAAGAATAGGATCAGCTAAGAAATAAATAGAATCCCAAAGGACGCAGACAAATTACCGAAGGAAAAAGGACATTTTTTTTTCCTTCCCGTATTTCTTCGCTTCAACAGAAAGAAACCGGAACGAAGACGAAGATGGAATAGAAGAATTGGAAGAGCGGAAATAAATTGAGAATTGGAAAGTATGGAGAGTGGGGGGGAAAGGGAGATAAATGAAACGTAAGGGACGATTAAAATTCCCCTCCCCCCAATTTAAAAGAACGCAGATTAACTAACAATAGTTGGAAATCGCCAACAGATGGTTTACGGGAAGAAAAGATTTTGAGGTATTTCTGTTTGGCCATGCAATACAAGGGATGGATAGGAAGATTCTCAGTCCTGTCGTAATATTTCTTCTATGATTTCCTTTTATTCATGTAAACAAAATTGAAGATTTGCGAGAATTCCATCTTTTTAATTTTTACTCTGATAGCAATCACGAAAATCTAGGCAAGTTGCTGCCCCGTGCAATGGCATCATCTGTCGCTATCCCCTTTCTCCAGAAAGAACAAATCTTAAAAAACACGATTTCAAGTAGGGCCTATGTTATCACATCAAAAACAACGAAGAGAAAGGAAAGAATACCCGCACTAAGGAAGGCCTAAACACTACAAATACTTTCTCATTGTATCTGTTTTATTTTCTTTAGGTAATAATCTACTATATAATGCAAACACACCTGCAGTAATTCTTTTTATAGAATTCAATATCGAGCTTCAATCCCAATATATATGTTTGCAATTCCAGTGCAACAAGCTTTTTTTAATCTTTATTATTTTCCATCTACATCTGTTAAAATTAAAAAAAGAAAATGTTTCCACCTTCAATGATAAGGAACTTGTTTGTGACATGATTAGTTTTCATATCAAAACTGCGATAACTAACTAAATGGAACAGGTGTTTGATACTATTTGAGAATTGAGTTCTTGTATTTGACAACAATCAAGTGATTCATGCTGGGAATTGTTTGAACATGTAACAGACGAAATGTCGAAACGCAGTGATAACTTGAGAACTCCCCCCCCCCCCGGGAAGTCTTTCAATACTACATTCAATGAAGTAGTTAGAAAATATTGGTAACCCATGTTGAGCACGATCGCAGATGTGACCTGAACGGGGGAATTTAGCTTCCCCCGGAAGAAAATTCGGTGCAGATTTATTGTACGTATCTATACATAAGTTTATTGTATGTTTACTTTTTTTTTTCAATAAATCGACTTTTTGTATTTTACACAATCATTTTGGGGTGTGGACTTGAATTTCTCTACAAATTCACTTTAGGGGATTTCAGTGGTACGTCACCGTAAGAACTATTGTGCAAAAGCGTCATGAGCTTCTATAGCTGCGCGTCATGAGTTAGCACATTGACTTCAGATACCTCACTTCACTTTGTTCACTGTGGTTAATGGCAAGGGCGCCCATGTTGTGGTTTCCAAGGGGGCAAATATAAGCGAGGTTTCAAATATAGTTTCAAATTTTGCTATAACTAATGTAAAAATTCTGTTGGGCTTTCGAGCGAGCGCCCAGCTTGTACCCCCTGATGGGCGCCCTTAGTTAATGGTTACCTTGTGGGCGAATCTGTGCAAGGCTCGACTTTCGTCAATATATTTTTACGTAGATCGTATTTAACAGGTAAGAACACACAACACATTTCGATTATTTACAGACTAGTCTATTAAAATATTATCACAAATTTATTCTTAAATTTTAGAAATCTGTGGAAACGGATAGTAAATCTGTACCAAAAATTCCCTCCCGACTATCATCCGAAATCATAATTGCCGAGACCAAGTAGCGTGATACTGTAATCCAGTTCTCTCTTGGATGTGAGATTGTGTGGTGGTGAATTCTTTGAGGGTTGATCTTGTATGAGTGTGTGTACGTGGTTTCACTCTGAATGTTAACTCAAAAACAGAATAGCGGAATACTTGTAGTTGTACAATAATTGAAAATAGTATTTCATGTGATAACGACTTTTAGGTCTACTGAATAATCACTTAAGCAAAAGATTATTAACCATTATTAACCACTGGACAATCATGCTATGAATTTAATAGAACTGTATTACAATAAGGATGGAATTAATATTATAGTATAATATAATTACTATATTATATAATATATTATATAACTATATTATATTTGCAGTGGTAAATAAAATTAAACAATTTTCGATACCATGGAAAGCAAGTACTGTTTTATACCAATTTTGGGATCCTGATTTCAGATATGAACTAGGAAAAGATTCATTCAAGAGCATACTACAAGATTTAAGCTTTTCATTATTCTAATTGTACGTAACTATATCAGAAATGAAATATATAATTTATTACATATTAATTAATTAACCCAGTTTTACTATAAACAAGAAAAATCATTCTATATTGGTGAAGATACCACCACACGTTAAAAATATAAATAAACAAGAGATATTACGGAGTATAAACAAGATATATATATATTTAAGAGTACTCTATCGTATATAGGGGTCTATTTAAGAGAACTATGTTATATTAAATTTTACGTGCCCTCAGAAGTCATCATGTACACCAGGTTGAGTACCACTGCTTTAGAGAATCGGGGCTTTACAGATAAAATTGAATGAGGCCCGTATCCCCCTCTAAAATTTTGATGCCCCCCTAAAATTTTTACGGTAGGCTTGCAAATGAACTATAATATGGCGATGAACCATAATATGGTTGGATCGGCCATCCTAACTTCAGCTGCTCCCCCCCCCCTATATTTTTGGGCTGGCTACCGGCCTGAATTGAATGTAGTGGTACTCCGGTTTAGCAGTTTTGGTGCAATCAGTTGCGTTACGTGTGGTTTTGAATTTACAAAAAAGTGAACTTGTTCAGTTTCTCGTCCAACGGTTATGCTAAATAGGTCGAATGATTAATAAAGTGAATGGTTATGAAAAGGACTGATGGAATGAGATTGCAGAAGGAATCGGAAGAACCTTGAGAAAATCTGTGGACACGACAACATCCATTGCAAATTCAAGTAGCGTGGAATCGATTCAGAGAGCCCTCTCACCAAAATAGAGTGCTTTACCACTGACCCATCGTCCTTTCTCCTGGCATCGAGATAATGTGGAACCACGAAGGAGGATTACAAACTAAGGTTATCTGAAGTTTCGTCTGTTTTAGGAGAATGAGGCATGTATGGTAATTTTAATGCATGGAATTGGCAACTGTGCAGAGTTTCAGCCATCCGTCACCTACGGCGCTAGTTGTAGGTAAACACAAAAAGCGATTCGTTTGGAAACTGGTTTCACGAAGAGGTTCGCAAAGTTATTCGATTTCTGGGGGCGAAACACGTAAATGCGGCTGAAATTCACCAGCAACTGGTAGATGTTTACGGTCAGGACTTCGCACCGAGATAGTCATCTTCCTTCACGACAACGCGCGTTTGCATACAGCCCAGAAGACCACCGCGTTGTTGAAGCAGTTTCACTGGGACATCATCGATCACCGTCCCTACAGTCCGGATCTCGCTCCAACGACGTTCACTTGTTCCTACACTTGAAGAAGCCCCTAGAAGGCCGTCGACGAGGAGGTGAAACACTTCGTGACAACGTGGCTGAACACGCAAGGACAGGATTTTTACCAGGAGGGAATTTTCAAACGCATCGCATGGTGCGACATGTGCCTCAACCAATATGGAGACTATATCGAAAAATAACCTAATGTATGTACAGTCACCCACATAAGTACCTGGACCCCTGACTGTTATAATTCCATTGCTTGGGGTCCAGGTACTTATGTGGGTGACTGTACTATCTATTGACTGTATGAAACAATATATACAGGTTTCAGTGCAGCTTTTTAAACCTCGATTTCTGATCACCCCTCGTATTTACGTTAAGGGGTAGCGATTTCTGGTCTAGAAACCTAGAAGTAACAGTGACGGGAACCTTGTGCTAGAGGTCTGCACGTGCTTGGGCCGAGACCGTGGGCTTAACCCCGACTCGACCCGCTGGCCGCACTCGGGCATACAAGGTATATATAACTTCGGGCCCGAGCCGGAATATACAACCATATTTCTCGAGCCTTTCTGGGCTTAACTTTGTAAATATACTGTAAACGATATTTATTGGACCGTTCTTTCTGGAGAACTTTTAAAGCACAACTGTAAAATTAAAGCTCTAATTGCTGTAAATAAAAATACAATTTTCCGTTAATTATTAAGTTTCTGTAATTTGGGTTTATTTCGGGCTCATTTGATTATCACAAGAGGTCGGGCCGGGCTTGAGCCTAAATACTAAGACATATTTCGGACTCGGGTTGGGTCTTCTATTATAAGTTCACGGGCCGGGCCGGGCCTAAGCTAAACATTCCGGCCCGTGCAGACCTCTACCTTGTGCTCACCGCACACAATCCAAATGAAAAAAACATCTAGATAGTACTAACCCTAGAGTTTCAATATATGTTTTCTTCTGTGTATAAATTGGAAACACTGAAAACTTTAGGAAGAAAGAAAGAAAGAAAGAAAAGAGTCGCTCCAGTTATAACAGGATATATATTTTTTGTCGAATAATTATTTTCTATGCTTTGTTTTTTTCTTTTGTTCAAGAAGATGAAGAATGCGGAAAGTAATCTCGTCCCGAGTCCATCAGAAAAGTATATATATACGTCTTCAAACTCTATTCTTTCGTTTCACTGTTTCTTTTCTCATTTTTTTCTCCTCCCACTTATGATAGTTGTTATATCTAGAATTGCGGAAGAAAAAGATTTTGTGTTAACTTTAGGATTTCGAAGGTTCTTCACGAAACGTTGTTCCTGAGCTAGCACTTCTTGCTTTGCTTGCTTGCTTTCACTGTTTTTTTCTTCTTTCTCTGTATTTTTTATTAAATATTTTTCTCCCCATTGATATTTTCTTCGAAGACGCTCTTAAGGCAGAGTGGAAATATTGCTTTCTTTTCATTTTTTTGTTTATTTTTTTTATACCGCAAATAGCAAGGAGATTCGGGGAAGAAAACACAATTTCTCCTGATGGTAACGACGGAAATAAAGCATATTAGTGTGTGTGCACTCTCTTCCGGAGTATACTTCTGGATCTTCCACTCAGCGTATTTCATACGACGTATTTTCATTTGTTTTGTTTTAATGTTTATATAGAGGGTGTTTTAAGATGATGATGATGATGATGATTTGGAGTGTAACGTCCCCTTTAGCAGCGAGGCTATATGAGATGTGGACCCACTGATTAACGTGGAATTCGAACCACATGAGCTCCCGCTGGGAATCGAACCCGGGTCTCCCACTCGAAAACGACCTAATTAGTGTTCAACCCATGGGCTTTGGAATTCAAATCAGATGGATACTTTCATTCCCGATACAACTTTGATCCACGTTTAGTCCCCATCTAAATAATAGGTGAGAAGGGGTGAAAAATGAAATATTCAAAATGAACTTATATTCTTCACGATAGTGTCGAATCTATTTCGGGGTCTTGAAATGACTGACCCATTTGAAATAACTTTCGGAACCTAGTTAGTATCTACCTTAAGGCGGCCTTTTATCATCTCACTTCTATTAAATTTCGTATTCTATGGGAGTTTCAATATTTATACCAACAGTAGAGTATTTTATAGATTGTTAGTTTACAGTTTCATTGAAATGTGTATTACAACAAGTAACACTTCGCTCCTTTGAATCTGGAATGGCGGAATGCGACACATATCCAGAAAGAGTCAGTCTGAATGAAGATACATATGGATTTCCAGCGTCAGTCAGTAATGGGTTCGGGAGTTATGGGCCTGTAAAGTTAATATAGGAATCCATAGGAAATACAACGTCTAGGTATTTCCCTGACGTCTCTTTCTGTTAATCTTATATAATATACTGCATAGAAATCATACTATCTATAAAACTCCAGTGGAAAGTGAAGGATAGCATTCAAACCAGGGGCGGATCCAGTTGGCAATCGCCCCCCCCCCCCAGAAGAGGAAACTTTCTTATTTTATATATAAATAAAACCTATTCCAGAGTTTGGAGCTCTTAAGAGTAGCTCTAACTAGCAGTATTAAACCCCACCGTCTCACCCAGAAGTCCGTCCTAGATCCGTCCCTGATTCAAACAGACAAGAAGACTGAATTTGGTTTAAATCAAAGGATTGTTATTGAAGGCATGTTGGAAGCATTTACAGAAAACAATCGATGTGCAGATCGAAGCACAGGAAGTTTGCCCACAGTGTGTACACTGGAGAAACGCTAAGGCATTACACTAGGAACACGTGCTATTGTCGATTAAGTCAAAACAGAAATCGTGAGGGAAAATCCACATTCCCAGTCCTTCGTCCAAGCAACTAACTTTGTAGAAAGCGTACCGAATCAAGGTCCTGAACCTGGGAGCTCTGAACTGATACATCGTGTACGACTGCAATGCCAGAAATCAGTCACAGCGTCAGATGTTCATATCACTGAGCAATATCAGTGTATCAGTTACGTAGCAGATGAATGATTTGTACTGTCTGAAGAAGTGCTCATCCAATGGTTGATTCTTTCCTGTACGCACATCCTCTAGGAATCAGCCTCTTCTTGAAATTAACATCTGCGGGTTTATTTTTATTTCTTCATTTTTTTTTCATTTTCTCTTTTTTCCACAAGCTGCCAAAGGATTCTTGGGATCATCCTGGGTCATTCAGACTCCTGTGACGCGTCTTTGCCAACAATGTTATACTATATTCAGGTTAACAGACCTATACGTTACATTTCCTATATGGTATCCTATGTTAACTTTACAGGCCTATAACTCCCAAACTCATTGCTGACTGACGCTTCGACTGCTAAATAATGCATCTTAATTAGGGCTGGCTCCTTCAGGACATGTGTCGCATTCCGCCATTCCCGATTCAAAGGAGCGAAATTTTACTTGTAACGGGAAAAAGGATTCAACTATTTCCCCAATACCTATTCTCGCCGTTCGAAGAACGAGTATTTCGGTTTGTTGTAAGTAATTGTCCAACGGGAGACTGTAATTCAAATCCTTTTGTCATGTAAAAATTAGTGGTGGGCACAAAAAACGGTTTTCGGTTTTCAGGAAAACCGAAACCGGCCTTTGAAAATTTTCAGAACACCGGTTTTCACCAAAATCGATTATCGGTTTTCTTCAAAACCGTATCGCTTTCCTTTAAAACTGGTCCAGTTTTATTTTTTTTTTTTTACCAAAACCGGTTTCACTTTTCTCCGGTTTCGGTATATTGATTTTACGGCATTGTAACATGCGTCGAGAACACATACGAAAGAAGCTCAAAAACATGTGTAAATTATCACAAAAAGGAAGTGTAAACCGAAATCGATATGCTTGAAAACCAATGTTTAAAAACAAAACTGTTTTTTTCTTGTAAACGGATCCAGTTTTCGGAGAACTAGGAAACCCTAGTCTGGTGAGAAACCGAACCGGATTTTGGAGAAAACCGAAGTGTCGGTTCTTCGGATTTCGGTCTTTTTAGAAACCGGTTTGGTTGAGCACACTCTTATTATGTTATTTTAAAGTTCTGAATAAACTAAAAGTAATCTTGATTTTAAATTAAACTTTTTTGATATTACACCCACTTTGCTAAAAGTACGTCGCGATTATCGAGATCATTAACAAGCAGTTTGTATAAAAAATATCTGATCAGTCAAAAGTCGCCTCTCAAATAAACTAATATATTCAAAATCATCCAGTAACTTTTTCTTTATGAGAAATTCTGTTCAGAACTACAAATAAATGATATTTTTAAAGTGCAAAAACGCAAAACGTGTTTTTGAATTTGTTGTATTCCGTCAATACACGATTTCTTAGCAAATGACCAAATAATCGACCCGTATTTCAATCATGACTTGATAAATTATTAGAAAGCAATTTCAGGGCATATGCATTATTAAAATTCAATAAATTTCTTATTTTAAATCCTGGTGAATTCCTTATTGTAATTTCTTATTACGTATATTGCTTATAAAAATCACTAGCAGCATACTCTACTTAATCATCGAATGTTAATTTGCTGTCTATGATGATTCCTGATTCTTTAATCCATTTTATTTATAGATTATGTTGAAGTACAATTTATTTCACTTTTAGTTAAATCGATATAAGAACACTTCTTTATATTAAGTTGGAGTAAATTTGTTCAACTTTATTCAAACAGCGTATTTGCATCTTTTTGCAACTGATGGTTGTTCTCTGCGTTCCAAATATCTTTATAACTCTTTATGTTCTCAGCATAGAGGTCAGCACGAGCCGGAATGTTTAGCCCGAGCCCGGCCCCTGAATTTACAATATAAGGCCCGACCCGAGTCCAAAATATGTCTAAGCATTTTGACCCGAGCCCGGCCCGATCTCGTGTGATGATCTAATGAGACCGAAATAAGCCCGAATTACAGAAACTTAATAATTAAGCAAAATTGTATTTTTATTTACAGCAATTAGAGATTTAATTTTGCAGTTGTGCTTGAAAGTTCTCCAGAAAGAACGATTCAATATATATCTTTTGGAACGGAGCATTACAGAAATTCACAATTGATTCGAATGTGCAAAACATATAATATTACATCACATAAATTGTTATAATTATTTAAATTTTAGTATGTCATTTCAAACCTACTGTCAATTGTTGCGACGAAATGTTTTATAATTTTCTATAAAGAATACTTACATATTTTTTTATATCTAATTTAAATCTACATTTAAACCTCTTCTGAAAGTTTGCTTGTGATCTTTCCAATGAAAAATTGTCTCCCCCCCGCAAAAAAAAAAAAAAAAAAAAACTCATGAACGTAACCTGCGTTCTAGAACCTCTGGGACTTTAGATATTGTTGAAGCGACTTCATAAATTCACTGCAACTCTAGTAATTGAGATATTGTAATAAAAACTCAACAGTAACGTAGAAAAATTCAAAAAGTTTTGTTTGTTGCAGATATATTTCAGATTTCTCTCACGAGAGCGCTGCAGTGAGCAGTGAGGTAAGATGGCGACAGGCGCCGAGAAAGCATTTCATATCATGGCCTCCACGCTCTCCTGATCTAACCCATGCGTAGACCTTTCTTTTTTGTGTGGAGTTATGTGAAAGATTCAGTGTTCACACCTCCTCTACCAGCAAACCTGCCAGAACTGCGAGCCCACATCAACAATGCTTTTGAATTCATTGATAGGGACATGCTGAGTCGAGTGTGGGAAGAACTTGATTTTAGGCTTGATGTCTGCTGAATCACCAAGGGAGCACCTGGGTCGAGTGTGGGAAGAACTTGATTTTAGGCTTGATGTCTGCCGAATCACCAAGGGAGCACCTGAGTCGCGTGTGGGAAGAACTTGATTTTAGGCTTGATGTCTGCCGAATCACCAACGGAGCACCTAAGTCGAGTGTGGGAAGAACTTGATTTTAGGCTTGATGTCTGCCGAATCACCAAGGGAGCACCTGAGTCGCGTGTGGGAAGAACTTGATTTTAGGCTTGATGTCTGCCGAATCACCAACGGAGCACCTGAGTCGAGTGTGGGAAGAACTTGATTTTAGGCTTGATGTCTGTCGAATCACCAAGGGAGCACCTGGGTCGAGTGTGGGAAGAACTTGATTTTAGGCTTGATGTCTGCCGAATCACCGAGGGAGCACCTGAGTCGAGTGTGGGAAGAACTTGATTTTAGGCTTGATGTCTGCCGAATCATCAAGGGAGCACCTGAGTCGAGTGTGGGAAGAACTTGATTTTAGGCTTGATGTCTGCCGAATCACCAAGGGAGCACATATCGAATATTGTTAACAAATTCTTGACATAATTGTTAACAAAAACTTTTTGAGTTTTTCTATGTATGCGTGTGAAAAAAAATATTGCAATATATATACAGTAATACAGTTATTATAGAGCTGTCCAATCATTTATAATAACAATGTAGTAAGAATTGTCTTAGTTTGCAACTCTGAGACTATAATTCTCTTATTAAACCATTAGAGTTATAAGGATGTCTATGAGTAATAGATATGAACCCACTTGAGCGAGAGCTACAATAGAGATGGTTGAAAACAATACATCAAGTAATGAAAAAAAGTAAAGAAAAAGGACTTGAAATCTTGTTCCGTTATAAGAAGTCTTGAGACGTTTGAAGAAGGATAAAGAAGAAAAAATCTCTCCAAACATTGGTCTACCTACCTACATTTCAGTAATTAAATAGAAAGCCAGGATCTCTACTCAAGAACACGGTTATCGTACATTTCAAGAACGGAAAAAACGCAAACAAAATCCAGCTAATTTATCTGAAAGTATAAAAGATAATAAAATGCATTGTTAATTTGTTAATTCTCATATTAACGTTTTGTATCCCTGATTTTTTGAAAGAAAAGAAACGAAAAAAATGGAATGGTTAAGTTTTACGTCCCACGGTTGTGTCGGTTACGTTAAAGACGGTGATGATAAGAAATGAAGGAAAATGGTGGAATAAACAAAGTCGGAGGAAACGGGAGAACCCCGAGAAAACCCATGCACACGATGTTTGTCCACCACAAAGTTCACTTTGTGCGAGCTGGCCTCGAATCAAGGTCCCCATGCACCAGAGGTGAACGCTGTACCACTGAGCCATCTTGGCCTCCTATTTTTTAAAAGAATTTTGCTAATTTTAACTTTGGTGTCTAACTTTCATTGTAATAATGCATAATAATGGATCTTATCTTGTTTTATTTGTAATGAAACGAGTTAAGTTGAGTTAAGTTTAACGTCCCATTCAGCAGGGAGGCGATATGAGACGTGGATCTACTGATTAATATGGATTTCGAACCACATGAGCTCCCGCAGAGAACCGAACCCGGTTCTTCCACACCAAAGGTTATAATTTAACAAGATTTCAAATGCCGGAATAACTTTCATGTTTGGAAACAATGGAGGCTATTTTGGGAGAATTTTCCGTTCGAAGTTGCTCTTTATAAAACTGTAGGAAGTTCCACAGGCTTACAAAAATCGTCAAAAATTTTTCATAAGTAACTTAATATTCAGAGCCGTAACAGTAGGCAATGCAATCGATGCAACGCACAGGGCCTCCGAACGAACGAGGTGCGCACCCACTGTTTCAAACTCATATTACAAAGGAAGTACGATAAATTTTTCACAGATAGGCAGGATTGTTTTGTATAAAACAAAACGTTTAAAACAAATTATTAAAACTTGTTTTAAACAATTGATTTTGTTTAAAACAGATTTTATATACGTTTCAAACATTTTGTTTTAAACACGTGTATAGGGTTTTCATAAAGTCTGGACGGATTTAATTTGCTTATAATTTTCATAAAAATGCTTATAATGAAATCAAATAAAGTGCAAACGGTAGCGGAAGGATTAAATTTTTAGTTGGCAACACTGTTAGATAAGCGGCAACTCTGAACACGTTCAGAGAGGGAGAGGGAGGGCAAGGGTCAGTTTCTTACCAAATTCCATCCATTGTTGTTTTCATTGTTGTTTCAATTCACTGTTAAAAGTAAGTTGTAAGCTGTATTGGTGTGTGTGTCTTTTAAAGAAATAAATAAATAAATAACTCCTCTGAGAAGACTATTCTTTTTACCGTATCAAAGATGGCGTCGGTGAAAGAGAAAGCGCAATGTGTTTTGTGGTACGCAGAGCTAAAATCACCAATTCTGGTGTGTCGAAAGTTCACCAAAGAGTTCAAAAAGCCGGCACCGACTGAGAGTGCAATCCGAAAGTGGCATGCTAAGTTCTTGGAGACAGGAAGCGTCTTGGACCGTCCTCGAAGTGGGAGGCCGCCAACATCGGCATTTCGGATCAAACACGGCGGAACGCTGTGAGTGGATTCCAGCGCCGCCTACGCGAATGTGTGGACGTAAATGGCGCCCAGTTGGCGGTGTGGCGGTGAATGAACTACAGGTAAAAATTTAATCCTTCCGCCACCGTTTGCACTTTATTTGATTTCAATATGAGCATTTTCATGTAAATTATAAGCGAATTAAATCCGTCCATACTTTATGAAAACCCTGTATTTTAAAGACTTGTTTTGAACATAATATGTTCATTTTTATTTTATTTTATTTTTGTAAAAATAAAAATCTGCTAGAGAAATAAAATTGTGAAAAAGTGCTCCTCATTCACAAAACTATTTTCTTCCCAAGTGAATGTTTTGGTTTCTCGTGGCTACAGCAGGTCAATGTGATGATCTATAATTTATTTTGTCACTTTTTTCCCCTTTGTGTTTAACGTTTATTGTATTGTTTAAATGCTTATCAGTTAACTTTCGAGAAAGTGTCGTAGTCGAAGGTTGAACTACTTGTAGAACTGATGTTAAAAAATAAATTAAAAAAAAAAAACAACAACAAATTTTTGTGTTGTATCCAGAAAACAAACAAAGGGTTCTTTGCTAAATTGCGGTTCTGAAATTAAAATATTACAGGCATTCGTTGATACAGTACATGTTGGTTCTCAGTCTCGGTACAACTTGGAATCGCTTAACATGAGTTTTATGGGAAAAAAGGACAGCATTTGGAGCAAAATTATTAAAAGTAACTTAAATTCCATGAGATAAGAAAATGACCATACGAGCTCGTTGCAAAATGTGTAAGTAAGAAATAGTTGGTTTAGTTCAAAGAATCAAGAATCATGAAAAATGGAATGCTGTGAAAAAACTGAAAACCCAAACAGATCGTAGAAATGTTGATCCCAAAATTGCTTCTGATTGTTCTGACGTCAGAGATGTCGTTGAGATGCAAATGGGACGTTCAAGTAAGAATTGATTATGTATCACCAATTTCTTTTTCATTATACTATGAAAATTTTAGTTTGTCCCTCTCGCCCAAGGTGACCAAAACTTTTACTTTCAAAAACGGGACGCATACGAATTGGGGACGGGGGAGGGGGGAGTGACTTCTACATTGCATTTTGGGACTCACGTCAGCAGTGTTTTCAATTTACAAAATACACAAGTAAGAATGATAACAGCGTTTCTAACTTAAGTACTACCCAAAAATACTTTTAACTACTTCAACACTCAGAATTCCCACTCAATTCAGACTTGAACCACAGAACACTCAATTCTCATTTGAATATTCAGAAGTTCTAGGCACGGCTGAACCTTCCCAATGAGTGTTGATACGGAAGAGTGTAGAATTAGCATTGACCATTTATATTTTGAATAATAATTACGGGACACCTGCGTCATGTTTGCTTAAAAACGGGACATTTAGGCGTCCCGTTTCAGAATCAGAAAAAAACGGGACAACGGTTGAAAATAAGGGACTGTCCCGGCTAAAACGGGACGTCTGGTCACCTTGCTTTCGCCCCCTCAGTTCTAACTTTTCTTAAAAACTACACCCTGACATAACTTATATGAAGGGACTAGGCGAGAAAGCGCAAGGTATGGCAGTCATCCGTGTAACTAAAAATTAAAGCGTGATACTTATTGTCACATTGCCCAACGTCAATGAGGCTCCTGGGACGATTTGATCTACATTTCTTCGTCTGTCTGTATGTATGCACCACACTACAGTGCGCAATTTTCGGTCTTTTAACATTAAATTTTGAGGGTAGAGGTACGAGACGTCCGGTATTTGCTGTATAGATTTTGACTGCGATCCCACGTAAAATTTCAAAACTAGTGGTTCAGATCCCACTTTAAACAATAAGCCCTGTCTCATGTATCCTTGCTATTGATGCAAAACTGTAATCAATCATACTGAACAAACTAATTTTATGCGTTTCGAACAAACTTAGGTTAAAGGATAAATTTGGCTCCAACTCAGGTTTTTTTTTTTTTTTTTTTTTTTTAAATATTTTTAGATATGGGGCGTTCAGAGCACAAGTGATCCAAGTCCATTTTCAGAAAGGTTTACTTTTGCTCACCAAACGTAGTATTTTCGTAGCCAAGAGTCCGAAATAATTGAAACAAAAACTACGTGAAAAAGTGTGGGCTAGAGTTTCATGAGACAACCGCTAGACAAGGGCGTTGATGGAACGGGGGAACGGGAGGGCCAATTTTTCCCTCCTTGCTCATATATTTAAGATATTAACATTGTAAATTATGTACGCTGGAGCGTGGAAAAGATTAACAAGTCAAGCTCCGAATGCTATAGTCAATTATGCATAATTACGTTAAATAAATACAGATTGTGTCAAAAAGAATACACCGGCGGAAAATGTCATATCGTCGCAACCACGGATTCGAAATGAAAGAAAGAAAATCTACAAGACAAGGTGCAATCTAGAGCTTTATATGATTGCCGCTACAGAAGGGCGTCCGTTTAGAGATCATCCGTTCCTACTCTGAATTTCAGATGCTGGAGGTAGTAATGCAGATTTAGAAACCTTTTGTTGAGTAAAGTCCAACAGAAAAAATTGAAGTCCTTACATCGAATATGTACGAATTTTGATCAGTTATAATCCATTTCCGTTGGCCGTAAGGAACTATAGGCTTATATTGTTCTCTTATATATACAGGATGTCCGGTGAGGAAAGTCAAAGATTTTGAAAGGTGATAAGGTCTATTCCATCTCGTTCCGGAGTTAGGGGTAGGGGTAACTTTTTGCCCCTTGCACTTGCCGATTTTCGTTTGTAATATTCTAGCACACCCTGTATTTAGGATTATGTTAAATATTATACCTCGTTTGAAAGCTAATGAAACAGGATTGCAAATGGTATACAAATTGTCCCAGTATTGCATACAAGAGGGAAGAAACGGAGGGAAAATTTTCGAATTTCCCTATAAAATTCCCTTTTTAAAAACAATTTTTCACAGTTCTTGAGTGGAAACATTGTCGCTATAGGAACAATATCTAATTAGACGAAACTGATACTACATACCAAAGATCCAAGTGAGGTGTCAAGTTTTTAGCTTCATTAGAAGACTTAAAAATTGCATTCCTTCTAACTCCTTACTCTAATAACATAACAATGTTCCAACTTTCCATAAATGACAGTGGTTCTGAATATTAATAAACGAATGTTTTTTATGCACAATTGGAAATACAATACTATTCACTAACACACGAGAGCTCTACATTTCTATGCGGGAACACTAATTACAGTTCTGAACAACAGATGGCAGTGAAACTTGAATTAAAGTTTTCGAACAAGTACATTCAAGGCATGGAAAGAACGTTGAACGAGATGTATCTCACAGCAGATGGAGGCTACATTGAGTGACTTAGTCATGTAGCCAAATATCAAGGCATGTTCGCCTAAAATTTCATCATCATGTTGCAACTAATAAAAATGTTACACCATCTGTGCAAAACTCATTGAACGTCCTCTGTATTTACCACAACTGAATGTGAGATTTGTACATTACAAAACTTCAAATTAGTAGCAAGCTTATTTGATCCCCTCCCCTATTGTTAAAATGCACACTAATTTAATTATTAAAACAGCCCGTGTGCGCAATACACAATACTTTGCAGACAGACAGCTTAGGTTGGCCCTTGAATGTAGAATAGTGCAAGGTCCACTGAAACAACTCCGAAATCGAACTTCAATATATCATTATGGTAATTATGAAATCTTTAATATGTGAAATATGTCTTTGCTAAAATCGAAAGATGTGATAGACTGAATTGTTTTGTTTTATTTGTGTCATCCATTCATGGCACCAAGAGGGACAGCGGTAGCCATTGCTGCAGCAAAGGCCCCGAGGGAAAAAGGGACCCATAAACCAACTGAGGAATCTATATAAATCAATTCCAGGGGCTCGTTGTTATACGTTCTGGCAAGGAAATGAAATTTCAACTGTTACATTTTCAAAATAACTCTCATTGGGGGCCGCACAAATATCCTTCTGCATCGAGCTCAGTGCGTTGATTGAGAGTCCCACAAATATCCCTCTGCATCGGGACTTCGAAAAGATATGTTGCAAAAATGAAATGAAATGAAATCTTTGAGTTTTACGTCCCACGATTATGCCAGCGAGGCTAAAGGAACCCGGTGATGATAAATGAAAGTAATGGTGCAATGAAGAAAGTGAAAGAAAACGGGAGAACCCCGAGGAAATCCACGCACACGGTGTTTGTCCACCACAAAGTGCACTTGGCGTGAGCTGGGATCGAACCAGGTACCCCATCCACCAGAGGTGAAAATCTACCACTGACCAAGGTACGTTGCAGTACTAGTGTTACTGATACATATGCATCAAAATGTTCATGATATTATCTGCTTTCGTTAAGGAAACATGGTATGGTATATTACCTGTCCTGAAGGAAATCTTTGTTTTCCTGATATTTAATGTCAGTGAGTGAATACCGTATTTACTCGTGTAATTCATGCACTTTTTAAGACCAACATTTTTAAAATCTAAAAGTAGGTACGTAATTTTTGCGAGGAAACGATTTTACATAGGGTTATAATGAAACTAAAACGTGATAATCAATGAGAGAGTTATATTAATGAAACTAAATCTTAAAGTGGATCGTTGTCCATCATTGCTCCCTTCCTCAGAACTATAGTTCTCTGATTCACCCACATTGTCTTCAACCTGCTGCCACAAAATATCGTCTTCACTGCCGGGACTGCAGTGTCTCAGTGGTAAAGCGTCCACTTTTGGTGCGTGGGGTCCCTGGGTAGACCCCAGGTCGCACCAAGTGGGCTTAGTAGTAGACAAACACCGTATGCGAGGGTTTTCTCGGGGTTCTCCCACTTTCTTCATTCCATCATTTTATTCATTTCTTATCATTCCGTTTCCTTTAGTACACACGGCATAACCATGGGGTGGAAAACTCAAATATTTACACCATCCTCACTGACATCCGGTGCCTTGAAAATTCCAGTCTTCAAAATTTCGCAACATTACTGTAAGGGTGTCACCTGGTTCGTATTTAGTAATCTTCAAAATAATTCAAACGTTTTAACACTTTCTTAGCTGGGTTTTAATACTTAACCATGAGAAGCGTACATAATCAACTTTCTGCATATACAACAAGATGTCTACACCTTTATACACACACTTATTTTCTCGACAAGATGTCTACGTACATGTACATTTATTTACGACGTTGCTATAGTAACAACTCTCTTTTTAGTTACCGATTACAAAATAATGTCTCGAAATCTCTATGTGTCTTTCTTTTCTTTATACATAATATTGCTGAAATAATTCGCCTCTGATCCCTTTTTGTAAGCTGGCACAGATTGCTAATATTATATACAACGTTATCGTTGTATTACGCGTTGATGCATCATGTTGCATTTCTTCACTACCCAGGAGCACATGTGTTCAGTCGACGGGGAATCGTTTATCTGTCCAGTTAGTGTCAGTCTGTCCCCCTTCGGCGATCCATTTGTATACAACTATCTCATGTTGGACTTGAATTACTTCTTGACGGAAACATCTCACAATTGAACACTGATGTAAGATCTCCGAGGATAATGGACATATCTACCTTTATCTCGGTTCCTTTCGGGATTAACCCATTATTTGGCCTTAAATTCACCAATTCCAGGAATCGTTCAAATAGAATTGCACTAACGTATCGCCAAGACTGAAAATCCTTTCTCGAGTCCTTGAAAATGTAGTTAAAATTTTATTTTCTAAAAAAAATATTGTTTAAAATTTCAGGCCCATCAGTTATATGTAATACTTTATTGAATATATTATTACTGAATATATCTTGATAAGTGGCACATATGCTATAAAATTACCACGTTTAATATCTAATAGTACACATTTTCATATTATGTTGATACCAACCTAGATTTTGGACGAGAAAGGGTTTTCTGGTGAATTTTATTCTTAGAAGTCCTTTTAAAATTTCTTTCTTTAGCGTACACTTCACGAGTTCTAGTGACTTAGGTGGTTTATATCAACCATGTTTGATGAACTTCATTTATTGTGTGGTCACAGAATATTTTAGATCCTAAAGAAATATATTTTCTACTACAATAATCTACACTAAAAAGTATTTTCTTTAAACTAGTACCAGAAACGACGTGAAATTAAAATGACCCGTTAGACCAGTGATGGGGATTCTAAGACCCATGTGCCAAAATCATCTCCTGAAAGATTCTTCCCGGCTCGTCATTACTTCTAATTTGACAAATTTAACTTCAGTTCTGGAGAGGAAATATTTAAGTTTAACGTCCCACGATTATGCCCTTAGGCTAATGGAGACTATGATTAGGGCAAGTGAATGATGATGGAAGAATTGATAAAATGCGAATGTGACAGTTGCCTCATATCCATTTTTATTTAATTTTAAAAATTAATTTGATTTAATTGTGCATGTGATTAAAACAACTTTAGTAAATGCCATTTTAAATTTTGTTTGTAAAAAAAAGCAAAGGGAACTGAAACAGTATTCTCTATTTTCTTTCGCTATCCAAACGTAAGATACTTTTTTATATTTGTATATCTAGTAGTAATGGGGTTACTTCAGGACACTTTTTGGCCCCTGGGTCCCTGCCTCAGGACCCATGGTCCCTGGCTGGGGTCAATGACCTAGGGGTACATAGGACCACCCCCTCTAAATTTTGGCAGGGGTACCATGGCCCACCCCCTAAATTTTGGCAGGGGTACATAGGACCACCACCCTTAAATTTTGGAAATTGCCAAATCTAAAAATTTGGTATGGTAACCTAGGACCATAGTATGTACCTCTATCAGTATTGGGTGTCGATGTCGTTCCCTTTCATGGGTAAAAAATTGCCAAAAAGTCAAATTTCGGGGGTTTTTGATCTAATTTATCCCCTTGGATGAGGTCCTATTACCTCATATGATTATATGGTTATGTATATTGGTCCATTCCCTATTATAAGACATGGGTATATTGATGCACCCTTTAAAAATTTGGGAGGGGTACCTTGGCCCACCCCTTAAATTTTGGAAATTGACCAATTTAAACATTGGGTATTATAGTACAGGACCCTAATATGTATTATGATAAATTTGGGTGGTCCACCTCTTACCCTTCTAGGGGTACAAAATTGCCAAAATATAAACGTAAGCAATACGTAGTACCACCTGTTTGGTTTTTGGTCGATTTTATCCCCTTTGATGAGGTGTTATTATCCTATATAGTTATATGGTCATGTATAGGGGTCCATTACCTTTCATAAAATATGGGTATATTTGTGCACTCCTTTAAAAATTTGGGAGGGGTACTTTGGCCCACCCCTTAAATTTTGGAAATTGCTCATTTTATATATATTTGGTATTATAGTATTGGACCCTAACATGTATTATAATAAATTTGGGTGGTCCACCTCGTTCCCTTCTAGGGCTACAAAATTGCCAAAATATAAACGTAAGCAATACGTTGTACCACGTGTTTGTTCTTTTGGCCCAATTTATCCTCTTGGATGAGGTTCTATTACCTTATATGGTTATGTATAGGGGTCTATTCCCTATCATAAGACATAGGTACATTTGTGCACTCCTTTAAAAATTTGGGAGGGGTGCTTTGGCCCACCCCTTAAATTTTAGAAATTGCTCATTTTATATATGTGGTATTATAGTACTGGACCCTAACATGTATTATGATAAATTTGGGTGGTCCACCTCGTTCCCTTTTAGGGATACAAAATTGCCAAAATATAAACGTAAGCAATACGTTGTACCACGTGTTTGGTTTTGACCTAAGTTATCCCCTTGGATGAGGTCCTATTACCTTATATGGTTATATGGTTATGTATAGGGGTCTATTCCCTATCATAAGACATAGGTACATTTGTGCACTCCTTTAAAAATTTGTGAGGGGTACCTTGGCCCACCCCTTAAATTTTAGAAATTGCTCATTTTATATATTTGGTATTATAGTACTGGACCCTAACATCTATTATGATAAATTTGGGTGGTCCACCTCGTTCCCTTTTAGGGGTACAAAATTGTCAAAATATAAACGTAAGCAATACGTTGTACCACGTGTTTGTTTTGGCTCAATTTATCCCCTTGGATGAGGTCCTATTACCTTATATGATTATATGGTTATGTATATTGGTCCATTCCCTATTATAAGACATGGGTATATTGATGCACCCTTTAAAAATTTGGGAGGGGTACCTTGGCCCACCTCTTTATTTTGGAAATTGCCCAATTTAAACATTTGGTATAATAGTATAAGACCCTAATATATATATATATATATATTACTATAAATTTGGGTGGTCCATCTCGTTCCCTTTCATGGGTACGAAATTGCCAAATTTTAGTACAACCACGTGTTTCGTTTTTCACCTAATTTATTCACTTGGATGAGGTCCTATTACCTAATATGATTATATGGTCATGTATAGGGGTCCATTTTCTATCATAAGACATAGGTACATTGATGCACCCCGGGAGGGGTACCATAGCCAATCCCTTAAATTTTGGAAATTTTTCAATTTAAGCATTCGCTATCATAGTACATGACCTCAATATGTATCATGATAAATTTGGGTGGTCCACCTTGTTCCCTTTCATGAGTAAAAAAAAATGCCAAAATATAAACATAAGCAATATGTTGTATCACGTGTTTGGTTTTTGGCCCAATTTATCCCGTTTGATGCGGTCTTATTACCGTATATGGTCATATGGTCATGTATATAGGTTCATTC